>NC_066604.1:1545000-1547500 GCF_905475345.1 Vespula vulgaris
TCGTATCACTCGAGTTATTATGTTCATTCGTTATGTTTCTTGTTTATTCTTTTTATTGTACATACATATATATATATGTGTGTATATATATATACATATATATATATATATAAGGTATGCTTGCTCACTCAATAATACGATGAAGTATTTGAAAACTGATCTATTATAACTATAAGACACTTTTAATAGCGCATGTTATTTTTCGTTTCCTTTTTTCTTTTTTCTTTTTTTCTTTTATATATATATATATTATATATATATTATATATATATATTGTTATATCTAATTGTATCCCAATTAAAAACGGAGTCATCTTTATTAAATATTTATAGGTTATCTTATTACAGTGAGAGGAAAAAACAATGCCGAGCAAAAAAAGAAAAAAGAAATAAAAAAAAAAGAAACAAAAGGAAAAAAAGAATCAAGAAAAAGTAAAAAAATGGAACGAACGATTGAATACAACGAAGAAATACAACCGATGAGTGAAAGGAAGTAAAGGGTGTGAGAAAAAAGAGGATCGTCGTTAGAAAATCCTGACTGGTATTTAAGCACAAGAAGAACGACAATCGAATCGAATCGAATCGAATCGAATCGAATCGAATCGAACTGAGTCTACGAAATCCCTTCTATTCGAATGGGAGAAAATGAAAAAAAAAAAAAAATCGGATGACTGTTTTACGAACAACGTTCAAACGTACTCGATGAGCGTTAATAAATATCGTAGTTAAAAAAAAGCTTCCTTTTCTTTTTCCTCTCTGTCCTATCTATCCATCCTTAATTTGCTTTCATCATATCAGTGATTCTCAAAATAAAAACCACGTTAAAACAATATCCGAGTGTGAGAATGGAAATTAAAAAGAAGAGAAAAGAATGTTGTTAATTTGCTCATGGGTAGATCGATTCACTCGATGAAGACTCCTGAAATATATTATATCGAAATCTTTCGGGACAATATAGTCTTTAATTACTATATATTATTTTATTTTATATTGCTATATTAAAATTGTATAGTTCGAACTATCGACACATATACATATTTGCATATATTAATTCTCAAAAGAAATACGTGAAATTTCCGAAGGAGTGAGAACCACTGTGCCCATGTTGTTACTCATACGCTTATTCACGGATTTGAATTCCGCGGTTACCACTAACGTTCTCCCGCCATTTTCTCGTCCGTTAAAAACTACGACGAAATACTTCATAAAAAGAAAGAAACAAATCTTCACGATTGTAATCGAACGATTACGTCTAAAAATGAAAGAAAGAAAGAAAGAAAGAAAGAAAAATAAACGATAATATTACAGCGATTAACACTTCTTTTTCGGAATGACGAAGAATTGAAATCAAAAAAAAAAAAAAAGAAATCAAAAAATCGAAATGAAAAAAAAATTCTATCGATACGTCTATCTTATCTAAGATTGAATTATCCTATTTAAGAAAGAATTTTCGTTACTCCAATCTCTATTATCTGTCTTATTTATCCTACTTAATAACATGGAATGAACGAGGAATTATAGTTACAAAGGCCACGTCGCAACGATGCATCTCTTAGAGAATGGCATGCTAGTCTCATTAAGATTATCCTTATCATTGACATTACGTAGCTAAAAGATAATGAAAGAAAAAATGATCTTGGGTCAATGTACTACAATGTCGACAATAATTGTTCGACTGTTACACGATTACAATTCTTTCATTGTCAAGGGATCGAAGATGCGAAAACGATAAATTCATTTGCATTTGTCACATCGTTCGAATTCAAAGAAATAAAAATTATCAAAAGATCTAAAAAAAAAATCTCAAATGTTTTAAAAATCGATATGGTTTATAGATTATTGAACGAAAAATACGACGAACAACTACGTCTTTGAGGTTACGTGGAAACTGAGGAAAAGAAAGAGAAAATAAAAAAATAAAAAAAAAAAAGAAAAGAAAACAAACGAGGAAAAATACAAATAGAAACGTTCGAGAAACGAACGAAGGAAGGGCGTGGTTTAACCAACGAACGTTATGTTTCCTGTATCTGACCACTCGTAATCGTTGAAAAAAAAAAGAAAAAAAAAGAAAAGAAATGAATCGCAAAATCTAATTTGATTACGTATATATATATATACACACACATACGAATATATCTCGGTGTGTATCTACATACATACATACATACATATATGTATGTATATATATATATACGTATATATCTATAGATCGTGATGGTGTGATCGCATTTCGTTAATCTTCTATCTCCTCGGATATATTTCTCTATTTTTTCAAGATAAACACGTTGTCGATTTCTTTCCTAACAATATCGTTAATACGAACATCTTAATCTACTTCTATTTCGCATTTACTCCATGAAAATTATTTGACGATATATCGTTTAGACAAATTAATAGAACAAAAGAAAAATATAAATGGACTTACTTCGGTGGCCAGCTTCCCTTTCGACGCCATCTTGACAACAACGATGGTCGTCGAGCGAAGATGTTGTCGACTACCT
>NC_066604.1:1552500-1570000 GCF_905475345.1 Vespula vulgaris
AAGAAGAGAAAGAAAGAAAAAATAAAAAAGAGGATAATCTAATAGGGAATGTTGTTTGTTAATAGACGATATCGCGATTATTTGAATTATGGATTCGATTAATGGATTTTAATTTTCTTTTTAAAAGGAAGGAAAGAGAGCAACGAGAAAGAATTACGAGGGATAATAGGAAAAATGTGAGATCATACGTTAGCTCCATTAATAATAATTATAAAGGATGTTATTCCAATACGAATTAGATTACAATAGATTCTCTATAGATGGAAAATGAGTAACTATTAAATCGAAAAATATATCCAGTCCTTTTCTCCTAGCTGTCTCTCTGCTGAATCGATCGGTGGCACGTATGCATGTACGTATGTATGTACGTATGTAGGTACGTATGTATGTACGTATTCATGTACGGTTCTATTGAACAATATCGTATCACACGGATGCGTCCATCCTTGATGAATTTCAACGATTAAATTGCATACAACTATTTCTCATTTACGACTAATTCGCTATTTTGATCGTTAACGCATAATACTAGTAATATAACAACGACAACAACAACAATAGTAGTAGTAGTAGTAATAATAATAATAATACTAAAAATAATAATCAATAAGTCCAATATACTTTATCAAGATTTATTGATGATCCTTATTTAATTGACGACTTTCCCATCAATTTTGAAGCAAACTTGAGCATTCTTATTTTCGTCAATTAAAGAGAATTCTATGTCCAATCTAATATTTGGATAGATTTTTAAAATAGGCATTAATAAGGAATAAGTGACTTCTTCGCCTTTTTCCAAAGGACATTCACCGTTTACTAAATCCTTACATGCATCTGGACGTGGATAATCATATTCCGTAGTAACACCGAATACCGTTACTATAACTCGTGGTTTTAAGGTAGCAGTATTTGCAGCTGTAAATATACGTATATCGTTGTATATATAAATGTATACGTATAGAAACGAAAAAGAAAGATAAAGTATAATAGCGTTATGAAAATATCGATTTTATAACGGTTAACTAATCGTTAGTTATTGTAATGAAAACTTATTATCAATACTTACTAACTGCAAAATCCCACTGTGCTTTTAAATCAGTACCTCTGACCAATGAACAAGGTAATTTATCGCAACCTTCGATATTTAAATTTTTAGGCTCTGGTAAACCACCCTCGCATTTGTAATATTCGGTTTGCATGGACGACGCAATGCAAAATGCAGCCAAAACGTAAACTGTACAATAAAAATAAAATACTTGTCAACGTTGTAAATATATATATATATATATATATATTTGTGTATGTGTGTGACTTGATTTTTTAACAATAAAAATAATTATACGGTAAAATTTAATCAATATAAGATTTACCACAAGCGAGAAGAGCCATTGTGACGAATTCGATGAAGACGATTTTTCGTTGAATGACTACAATGCTTTCCCAACACAGTATTTATTGCAGCCTAATATCTAATCAAACACCTGTTTACAAAAAGATAAGCTTTCATTCGTTTCAAACACTCGAAATGCCCACCTGTGCTTGACCAGCTGCGAACATTTTTATTTACTTAAGGAACAATTTATCTAGTACATCTACGAGGATGAATCAATGATTCTTATTGACAAAAGTAATTATTTACGTAATCATAATTCATGAGATTTTCACGTATATAATACCTATAATAATATACTTAAAAAAATAAAATAGAAAACGTAAGACTATAATTAAATTGTTGCATTAAATCAGAAAAAAAGATATACGTATAAAGCGTATATAAGCTTTATTTAAAAAAAAAATCTGTTAAAATCAATTAAAATAACGAAGACCCACGCGCGCGCACGCACACACACACACACACACACACATATCATTCTCTGAAAAATAAAATGAACAACTTATTGGAGTTAGAAAGAAAGAAAAAATACTTTCTCTTCCGTATGCTATAAACCTTTTTCTAACAAACTAAAATCCTTAGCAAGCTCCTCAAAAATTGGTTTCTTTGAACTATCGATCTCAAATCTCTCATCAATGTCCCTTTCTTTCCAACTAGGTAATTTTACAAATGATTCAGTCAATCGATCACGTATATAATAAGGTGTAATTTTAAATAACGTATAATAGAAACAATATCTCCATGGCTCGCATCTGCAAAGATAACAACAGAAGAATGATAATTCATCTTTAAATGCTCCATATTAAAGAAAAGAAAAGAAAAGAAAAAAAAAACAATGAAACGCTAAGATTAAGATAATCAAAAAAACAAACAAAAAAAAAAAAGAGAGAGGAGAAGATACTTTATCGATATATCTGTAAATTGTTCCAAGATTTTACGAAAAACATATTTTAAAATTAACTTCTAATCGAGTGCTTTTCCTTTTAACTCCATCTTTAAATCAAACAACGTCTGAAGTGTCGTAGTAGTAGTTATCAAATAATTGTGATAAGCAAAGGTCATCGTTCGACTTTATAAAAAAAAAAAAATTGTTAAAACGATAGAAAACAATTATTATAAAACTCACTTATAAACCGACGATGGATAATTGTCTAACAGTGCTCCCTCAAATTTTTCATAAATTCTAGGATTCTCGACGGGCTTGGGCGTGACCTTACGTGCCAATGGTTCAAAATATTTCACGTATCGATCAAAATAATCCCTATAAAAATATCTCGCATCTAACGTCATCGATTCTTTCATCGCATCGAAACGTTCCGGTTGATTAGCTAAAATGTTACTCTCTTGGGTGAAGGATCCTATAGGGAAAAAAAAGAGAGAACAAAAAATAAACAACAAACAATAATAATAAATGTAGACAAACGATAAGTACAGATAGAACGAATAAAAAACGATGTGACTGTTGTCGTGCAATTGGAACGAAAAGAAAAAAATATAAAAAAAAAAGAAAAAAAAAAGAAAAAAAAACTGATAAGACGAACAGGTGGTATTAATCTTCTTCTTCCACTTTCTTTGTTCTTTTTTTCTTTTTTATTTGTTATTTAAGAAAAAGAAAAAAAAAATGCAACCAACCAGGAACAAAAGTAACAACGTCGATGCCATATTTCTTTAGTTCTACCCTGATGGCCGTGGCCCAAGCATTGATCGCAGCCTTTGTCGCACTGTAGGTTGCTACTCCGGGTAAAGGTTCGCTCGCGCAATGGCTCGAAACAACGACAATCCTGGTTGAATCTTTTCGGATGAGAGGCATCAATTGATGCGTGATCTTCATCGTCCCAAGAAGGTTCACTTCTAATTGATGTTTCGCCTGATCCTTGGTTTGCCATTCGAATTCACCGAAGATCATAACACCTGCATTGTTCACCAATGCTTTCAAAGCTAAAACGAAAGAAAAAGAAAGGGGCCGGAAAAAAACCTAGAAAGAAAGAAAGAAAGAAAGAAAGAAAGAAAAGAAAAGAAAGAAAGAAAGAAAGAAAGAAAGAAAGAAAAGAAACGTATAAAAAAAAAAGAAAAAGAAAAAAACGTACGCATGCGCATTTGTTACCTCTTTCTCTCTCTTTCTTTCTCTCTTATGTAATCCTCGACGAAAGCAAAAAAAAAAAAAAAGGGAAAAGAAAAAAGAAAAAATGTAAAATTTACTGTATCTCTTTTTGTTGAGCAATAGGTGTACGTCTTTGTAAAAATTTTCGATACTCTTATCGTTTGTAATGTCGAGTGGTAATACAATGATTCCTTTTTCCTTTAATAATTCTGCACCCTGACCAGTATTGTCTAAAACGCTGGCTATCACGGTGGCACCAAGAAATTGACAATGCAATGCTAAACTATAACCGAGTCCCGAATCACAGCCTGTAATTATTACAACCTGATTCGTATCGAGCATATGCCGAGAACCGTAACGTTTGTGTAAACATGCGCTACCTGTCGATAAAAAATTTACTATATATAATTTATTATATATTATTTCAATCATATATATATATTTCTTTAATTAAACAACCAAGAATCCAAGAATCGGTTCACATTTTTATCATCCTATATAAAACTGATAACACTTATCAATCATATTTAATTTTATAAAATACTAAATCGTCACATGTGGTAACTATCACAATTACATTATGATAAAAATCACACATGGTGGTCATACCACGTCAAAATTCAATTATAAAAATAATAAAAAAATAAAAAAAAGAATAATCATACATTTCAATTACATTACGATATATCATTATTATATAATTCATTCATCAAAAATATCAATTTTTTTCGCGCATTCGATCGTTAAGAATTAATATTTGTATCAATGATAAACGATAGCATTGACTAATGCTTTTTCCTTCTTTCATAAATCTTCTTTCTTTTATTTATTTATTCTTTTTAATTTTATTCTTTGATTACTTAGGATCAACCTAAATCACTCTGGCAATAGTAATATGATTCCAAGTGTTACAGTGTTTCAAAAGGAATCGATAATACTTGTAATAATATTTAATCATATATAATCGAATCGTATCAAAATAACACACATACACACGTACGCACGCGCACACACATACATGATATGTGTTATATACGTTCTATATTCTGCATATTGTTAACCTTAATGAAAATTCAAAGCACAAAGGCATAGCTCACCAAAGGAACACAATGAAATCAAGGTAGCCAACCGTTTATTCGTGGTGTAACAGGAATACAATAGCCCAGCCGCACTGCTGACACCGACGGTCAATATCGTCGAATGTTTCCTGGCCCAAGCTGACAAAGCCATTTTCAATTTGGCGCGTGTTTACGTGGCACTAAATAACAACTTCCGGAAATTTTCTTTCCGTTCGATCTCCTCTACTCCTCTTTCTTTCCCTTCTTTTTCTTTTCTTTTTTTTTTCGTTTCTTTACGTTAGTTTATCTTTCCACCGTAATCCTTATCGTAAAAATCAGCTGACAGATTCTGAAAATAAATTAAAAAGAAAAAGAAAAATGTTAGAAAAATGAAATAATAGTAATTAACAAACAATAATAATAATAATAATAATAATAATAATAATAATAATAATAATAATAATAATAATAATAATAAAGAAACAATGATAAGAATAATAATAATTATAATAATAATATCGTTCCTTACAACGAAAGAGTAATACGAGGTCAAAGATGGAAAAATTGTGCCAGTTCGAAAAATAAAACAAACTTGAAGCAGGTTGTACCTCGAATGAGAATATATACTCTAGAAAGTCTTAATAAACTATGGAAGGTCGTATAGTATATAGATCGAAGAAAATAGAGATTCCCTGTGTTTTCATAATAAATGAAAACATCGTCGTACCTTTTAACGAGGCGAGCACGTATCGATCGATCATTCACGCATGCGCGAAAGATTTTTCTGAGATCTCCAAATAATAACGAACGATGCATGAAACTTGTTTCTGCCTCGTCCGAATTCTATAAGAACATAATGAAAGATGAAAAGAAAGTAGAATCGGTTATCCCCACTCTACTTACGTTCTTCTGACATTCTTTTTTCAAAATATATACATACGAGGGCTATGGCGAACGGACAGACAAGTCCGCCATGATGCAACATGGCTGTGACGCGCTATTTTTGAATTCAAATTACCTTCCCCTTCGACTTCCGTTCGTTCGTATTAGGAAATCCTATATAAATCATGTACTATACGTTTCTCGAGTTAAAAATGAATCTCTCTCTCTCTTTCTTTTTTTTTCCTTTTTTTTTTGTTTCACTCGATCAAAATAAATTTTTAAGATCAAGGATCGGACTCGGAGACGAATAAATCGATATTGTGACTGATACTCCGATGTAACTTCACACAATAGCTACGATTTACAAGCATCCCTGCCATTATGTATAATTCATTTATGTAAATAGTCGAGATCTCTTACAAAGAATTTTCCATGATGTATTTGAATAAGATTTTACTTGCAATGAGGCAAGAACCTTATAACAAAGTTTCTCTCTCTCCTTTTCTCTGTCTCTTGTATAATTTCTTTCTAACAATATATAATGGTATTACAAATAGTGTAATGTCTGGTATAACGATAAATGTAATCAAACATTAATCCTTCGTAGATATTATCATTTGATATTTTATAAATTCATACAATTTTCTTTTAATTAACTGAAATATACAACTTAATCGTACAGCCTAAATTACATAAAAATCAACAGACATTAGATCTAGAAGTATACTGTACACAGTTTCATACACTTGCACATTCCTTTTGTATATATAATATTCGCTTTTTGTATTTTATAATATTTTCTTATCTCTCTCTCTCTCTCTCTCTCTCTCTCTCCCTCTCTCTCTCTCTCTCTCTCATAAGCTTTGTTTTCTTATACTTCCATATAGTCTTTATTATTTATGTTATAACTTATTATTTATGTCCGCTATTTATTTCTCTATGTATTACATACCAAACTTTTCATCTTGAACTTTAACATGTGGATTAACTAATACACTGTAACTTGGATCTCCTTCGGTAGACATTCTTCCTAACCAAGAAAGAAGCACGAGAATGATACAAAATGCTGTTACACCAGCAATGATTAGTATGACATATCTTTTGTGTATAGAACCTGCTGTACCCCTTCGTCTTGCAGGTGGCCTTGAGATTAATTTCCACCACCTTAAGAACAATTCAATAGCTGACTTTCTTTGATATTTATTTTCATCATGATCAAAAGTTATATCTTTCGGATCATCGTAAGCTTCGCATACTTTTTTTGACATTTGATTAGTCAAAGACATGGATGTTTCTATATTTACTACAGAATATGGTGGCTCAACTTTCTGCTTGATTAAATGATCATTACTTATATTAGTATTGATTGAATTAACGTTACTACTAGTACGGGGTGTGACTACAGTAGGTGCAGAAGTGGTCATAGTATGATTGTGATAGGAATATGTTTCCAAAGCTGATGAAACATGTTCTGGTTCAGGCTTTTGCTCTCTATCTTCACTGAGCTATAAAATTCAAAATAAACGATTAAATATATTCACATAAACGAATTATTCATACAACTATATAAAATATTTACCAATGGTAAGCCTAAACCAGCACGTGCCCAATTGACACCTGCTAATTTTTCTCTTAAAACATCTGCTACCGGTGATACTAATTTTGGTTGTGGAAAAATACATGTTCTACAAGATGGACAAGTATAACCAGCTGGTGCTGTCGTAGCAGGTAATTCTCTAGCATATCTGTCTAGACATGCCCAATGATACATGTGATAACAAGTTAATCGAACACAATCTCCATCGCTTAAATTTCCAGAACATAATATACAAACTGGACTGTAGTCATGATCATGAAGCCATAAGAGATATGATTGTACTATACACTGGAAAAGATAATGTACATCATTGAATTAAACTAATGCAACAATAAAAGAAAAGAAAATTTTGTAAACGCAATGAAATTTTGTATATCTAACCTACAAACGAATAATCTACATACATTTATTTCTATCTCTTAAACCGTAAAGAAACACTATTTTTATTAATATACCTTTGGATGATTAGTAACCATGCAATGTTCGCAAACATTGACACGATGTTCAAAACAAAACTGGGTTGTTACTATTCGTTTTGGACACTTGCACAAACCCATATTGCATTAATATGATATGATCACCAATGTCGTGAAATCTTCTTCGGTTTCAATTTCTATTAACACGATAATAAACGATTATTATTTCTAATTCATTGCATGATATCTATGAATCACACAATAATTTCTTCTGTATTATTTAAGAAAGCCACCATATTTTATCGGCCACGTCGTCTGACATTTCGTGCTCGTTAGAAAAGAATGGACCAATAGGAACGTTTCTTTTGAACTTTCGTCCAATAGCAACGCTTTTACCGGTTTATCAAATTTTATATTTTTAATTAATTTATATTAATTGTCTTTTTTTGTGCAGATTAAAAAATAAGATGATTTCGCTTTGTATAACGTTGATATCTCATACGTTTTAATCGTAAAGTTTCATAATCGCATCGTTGCACACAGTTTTTCAAAATGGCCACGCTTGGTCGCCTTGCATCGCAAATTAGAAAAAATTTTATTATTACGAATTATAACAGAGCTATATCATTATCTGCGACAGCACGCATTAAAGAAAGTAAGTCGAATTACTTATACGTAAAAATTTTTTATCAAACAATTTATCAATTTTGCAAATATTGCTATAACCTATATGTTTATTATGATATATCTAATATAAACATTTTCTTGTGTAGTAACCGAAAAGAAGGATGGAAATAATATAATTATTGAAGCTACGATACGCCCTCAAAAAGACAGACACTTATTGATAAAACCTAAAGAAACAGTTTGTCCTATATGTTCCACCGGTCTTGATATTAAACATACTGTAAAATAAATACTTTCTTTTAATAACTTTTGAAACTAATAACTTCTTTCCTATGAATTATATTATCCTACAAATATAATAATAAAAATTAATCGCTTTCAGGATGTTCTCATATTAAGTCAATTTGTAAGATCGGACGGATGTATGTTACCAAGTAGAATTACCGGTTTATGCAACACGCAACAAAAAAGGATAACTACTATGGTTGCTATGGCACAGAAAGCAGGTATTTAAAGGGTTTCTAACGAAGAACTAACTTTTTGTTATAATTCAATTAATTGTTACATCAATGTTGCAGGTTTGATGCCTAATTTAGCTCCAAAAAGAAGTAAAAAAGATCCTAAGAAAAGATATCAGTGGAAAAAATTTAATACATATTTCGACGAGAAAACTATTAGATATAAGTATTTATAATTATTAATATTATAAGTACTAAATAGTAATAAACAAATATTTTAATCTGAAATGTATATAAAAATCAAATATCAAAATTTATCTTTAAACTTTTTAACCATTTCTTTTTTCATAGTAATTAACACCTAATAAAATATATAACATATATATATATATATATGTGTGCGCGTATGTACATACATATGTACAATTTAGTTATTATAATTATATTCATTGTAGAAAAATGATTACGTATATATGCTATATATAAAAGTTTAACCTCTTTGCGATAGAGAGCATCACGAACGCAACCTATAAACACGGAGCAAGCTCATAGAATTAAAAAACGAAGATCTTTAATTTAATGATAAATCTTGAATAATTAAATAATCAGAAATTAAATATTCATGCACGTAATTGTGGAATTACTTACGTGTGTTGGTTGCAGGTTAGAATCGTCGACAACGTCTAGTTAAAGCTATGTTACAACGTAAAGTAATGAAAACAACATGGTGCGAGCTTCGTAAACAATATATACACAGTACAAAATGTTTGAAAACAAATTCTGAGAAACACGATGTTAAAAAAATACGAAATATTGGAATTTTGGCACACATCGATGCCGGTCAATATACATTTTATATTGTATTAATAGATACTTCAAATAGTAAATAAACATTTTATACGTTATTCTATTATAGGTAAAACGACAACGACCGAACGAATGTTATTTTATTCTGGACTTATTAAAAATATGGGAGAAGTACATCATGGGAACACGGTGACAGATTATATGGAACAAGAACGTGAACGTGGTATAACAATAACTTCTGCAGCTGTTACATTTAATTGGAAAAACTATCGTTTTAATTTGATCGATACACCTGGACATATCGATTTTACTATGGAAGTAGAACAAGCGTTACGAGTTATGGATGGTGTGGTTGTTATATTAGATGGATCGGCTGGTGTGGAAGCACAAACGTTAACAGTTTGTAGACAGGCAGATAAATATGAGATACCTAAAATCATTTATGTTAATAAAATGGATCGCCCGGATGCAAATCTTGAGAACAGTTTAAAATCTATAGAATTAAAATTAAATGCCAATGCATTACCGATACAATATCCTATAAAAAAAGGAGATGTTTTCGAAGGTATAATAGACCTTGTAAGTTTAGAAAAAATAATATTTAACAAAAAGAGTCAAGGATTAGATTTCATAAGAACAAAATTAACACAAAACGAAGACAAAGATTTATGGAATCTAGCAAACGAAAAACGTGAAATGTTGGTAGATAAACTATCAAATTTGGATGACAAGTTAGCCGAAATAATAATAGAAGAAGAATCTCTTGGTAAAATAACTGATCAAGCAATATGTGAATCTTTACGAAAAATCACGTTGTCAAGAAAAGGTGTGCCAGTTCTTATTGGTAGTTCTTACAAAAACATCGGTGTGCAACCTTTAATGGATAGTATTATATTATACTTGCCATTTCCAGATGAATATGGAAATGAATACAGTTGTTTCAAAAATAATTTATCTGCACGTGTTTTTAAGATTGTACATGATAAACAAAGAGGACCTATCACTTTTTTTAGAGTTTATACCGGTACTATGAAGAAAGGCGAAAAAATATATAATGTTCAAAAAGGAAAGGTAGAACAAAGTAATCGTTTATATATTGCCTGTGCAGATGACTATGAAGAAATTAATGAAATTAATAATGGTAATATTGCAGCTGTTACCGGATTACAAACTACTGTTACTGGTGATTTGATAACTACTAATGCTTCAGCAATGAAAAATGCACAAAAAAATATGAATGCACATAAATCTACTGAAGAATCAGCTGGAAGAAAAGTAGATAATATCTTTACTTCTGGTACTACAATACCAGATCCTGTCTTCTTTTGTTCTATAGAACCACCTTCTTTATCGAAGCAAGTACCTCTAGAAATTGCATTACAACAACTTGGAAGAGAAGATCCTAGTCTAAGAATAAATCAAGATGAAGAAACCGGTCAAACAGTGTTAGCTGGAATGGGAGAATTGCACATTGAAATTATCAAAGAAAGAATTAGAACGGAATATAAAATTGATGCTGATATAGGTCCTTTACAAATAGCTTACAAGGAAGCTATAACAGAAACGGTTAAAGATACTTTCTCTAATGAGTATAAAATAGGCAAAACTTTTCATAGTGTTACTGTAACTTTGTCTTTAATACCAAACTACACGCAAAACGAAATTTTACAATTTGATCATACACGAAATTCTGCTTCTAATATTGATGATATACATCCAAAGATGATGGCTGCCATAAAGAAGGGTATAAAATTGGCTCTTAGAAATGGTCCAAAACTAAATTCTCCAGTTATAAATACTGGGGTTAAGCTGCATTGGCTAGAGATACAAAAGGGTACATCAGACACTATAGTTTCTGCTGCAGTGACACAATGTATTAAACAAGTAAGTATAAATAATTTTACTTATTTACTTGAAAATTTTATTGCAGGTTTAATGAGATATTAGTCTTATTTTTTTTTAATTCTTTTTTGAACTTCAGGAATTTTCACTATGTTACTGTTCATTTTTGGCAATACTGGAAATATGAAATTAGAATTTTGCTTATAAGAAATATTTTGAATATCTGATGTATTGTCTTCTGTTATATCATTAGTTTTTGAATAATGCTTTCCTTCGTAAAGATACCTATACGTCCATTTTTCTTCCAAATTATCAGTTTTTAAAATATATTTTTGTTGTTGATTATCAAATATTTCATTACATTCTTTTTGCAAGTCTACAGCTAATGGAATATTAGATATATCTTTAGTTTCTTTGGATATATCTTCCGTTATATTACTCCAATTCGATAATTTAATATCATTCCACTTATCTTTTTTTTGTAATTTATTAATATTTGTTGGTACAACATATGATTTTATTATTATTTGATCTTTGAAATTTCCTATGGGTAATGAAATTGGACGTTGTCTGCTGAAAAATTCATCTATTAAAGTATTTGATTTCATTCTTATATTATTTATTAATTTGGAATTAACATCTTTTGAACAGTCATTGGTTTGCATCTGCACGAATGAATTATTTATTTTGTCATTATAATATAGTTCATTAGAGTTAGCAGTGTTATCTGTATTTAAAAGATTTTGATATTCTTTATAATTATTATTATTATTATAATAATTATTATTATTACTATTATTATTATTGTTATTATTATTATTCTTAAGATTTGTTTTTTTCTGTTTTAAATTTGTAGTTTGCGTTGCATTCTCTATTCGATAGATACCCCATTTTAACATATATAAATCAAGAAAGCCTTGGTATAGATCCAATGAAATTTCAGAATCATTATAATGCCTATCTACAAAATATATTCTACGTAATCGACAATTGGCACAAATTTCTAGTCTCTGCGTTGCTATATACTGAGACTTAAATGCAATCTCTGTTAAAGTTTTCAAATTTAATTCTATTTTATTCCAACCAGATTGAAGTTGAATCTTAGCACGACAAATAACAGGATCTTTGATATTTCGACTTTTTTCATAATCACCACTACAAAATTGAAAATGATGACGTATGTTATCCGAATCTATAACCTGCAATTAATAATTTTTTTTTATAATATATCGTATTTGTCATTATAATTTACAGATTGTATCAAATTAATAACCTGAATTTGAAAACGACAATCAGCACCAAAATTTTTTAATATAATAACAAGCACGGGTAATCCAACGTTCAAAAGTTGGGTTATGTTAGGTGGACAAGAAATGAATGTTTTTGAAATATTTGATAATTGAATATCTTGAATTTCTATAACCTAGTTTAATTTTATATATATATATAAAATTATAAAAAATATTTCTACAATTATTTAATAATATATCAATAACATACATTGTCAAGTAAATCGCTATCTAAGATCTTACGAATGCATCCTGTCTGTGACTGATGTTTACCCCAATATTCTAATGGTTTTTCGCTAATACTACAAAGAAGAGATAAATATGCAGCAACCATTAAAGTTTCTTTTGCATTTCTTATTTATACAAATTAAATAATATTCAATTTAAATAGATTTTGTATAGAGAACTATTGTACAGAACTTGATACTTAAAAATTTTGAATTCCTTCAATTGTTTATTTTTTATTTTTTTTATTTCTCGTATCAATCGTAGATCGTACGTCTAATGTTAAAAAATGAAATTCTATTAATACTTTACGTAATATTGGACAATTAATTCGATTAACAATTAATACAACGTGTTTACAAAATAATTCGTCGATGATAAACTCTTTTGTAGATTCGTTCGTCATTGACGAATTACTGCATAGAATAGATTGTAATTTTCTTTATTTTTTATTATGATTGAGATTTGTGTGAAAAGAATTAAATGAAGTTAGTATGAGTGAAAAATTAATTATTAATTCAATTAGATATTGTGTGACATTGAATTTTTCGTTTTTTAGCTGATGCGAAAAGGAGAGAGTATAATATTGGAACCGATTATGAATGTAGAAATTGTTACAATGAACGAATATTCATCGTCCGTTCTTGCTGATCTTAGTCAACGAAGATGTGAAATACAAAATGTTGACACTCGTGGAGGAAATAAGGTTAATAACAATGTTTATATATCATATTTGTTTCAGAAGAAATTAAGTAAGGATAAAGTTAGTAATTTAAATAATACTTATGCAATTTTCATGCAGGTTATTACTGCTTTTGTTCCATTGTCAAATTTGCTTGGATATTCAACGAGTTTAAGAAGTATTACGTCTGGAAATTCAACATTTACAGTAGAATTTAGTCATTACAAAGCTATGGAGTCAATTTTTGAAGAAGAAACTATTAAAAGGATAACTGGATTTTAATAATTAATAGGTTAAGTATAATTTTGTTTCATTATTTAACCATTATTATTAAAATACTGTTCAAGAATATATATATATATATGTAGAAATAATCAATTAAATAGATACTACAGTATCACGAAAGAAGATAATTCCCAATAAATTTTCATAATTATTATTTTCAATTATTACAATTTCTTCACCTGGTTATTGGCTTGGTCTAATCAAAATATATCGCAACATTATGAATGGTGCATTACAATCTTCATTTACAAATGTCAATTTCGCGGACCACTACACACGATGTTGGAAAGCACAATTAAGGTTGTTATTATTAAACTAGAGCAATTTAAGCGCACTATTAAAAAAATCTTGTTGAGACTTACCAGCACCACGAGTAGCAGTCGCATATAAATATATTAATATTGCTTAGGATCATGCAAAAAGGTCATACATAGTAAAATATATGTATATATATATATATATGTATATATATATTATATGTATGGAGGGATTAAATGTTATTTAGTATCGATTGAATTCTCTAACAATCACTGTTGCATACAAAATCTAAAAAATACAGAGCGGACGACGTAAACAGCAGCAGACTCCCTTTAATGTAATCTTTGTTTTTATCACGTAAAAAACGTTTGTACAATTAGTTAGTTCATGCTTGAAAATCAATCCGCTCTGACAAATAATTATTTTCTTTTAATTCTTTTTCTTACAAGCTAATCTTTTTTCCTTACATTCTAAACTTTCGGTCAGTATATAACTATAGTATAAAATCTGTTCGCTCTTGGTTTAATTATCTAATAATAATAATATAATAATAATATAATAATAATAATAATAATAATAATAATAATAATAATAATAATAATAATAATAATAATAGTAATAATAAAAAAAGAGACAAATATCTTATGCTCATATTAATTCTAATTTATTTGCATTACTTAAAAAATTTAAATATATATATATATATACTTATTATCACTTGTATGCAGATGCTTCCGCTACTACACCTGCACACCGGTGCTCGCAATTAAAAGTATGACTTTCTCTGTTTAATATTTACGCCTTCGAATAATGACAATAAGAAACCAACCACGTTTGCCTATCCTTTTATTCGCTTTGGGAAATGTAGAAAATATATCTTCAAATCGATCAGTAATTCGTTTACAATACGATCGTTAATAATAATGAAGTCAAAATCGTTGTTCCACTTTAAGTTATTAAAACGGAATCAACGTATCATAAAAAGATCAAGATCACAAAGCTTTACCTTAAATACATATCAAAATACGCTCTTCGATTGATCTGATTTAATTAATAATCGAAGATGACGACTTATTTTCCCGACAACGTACGTAATAACGTACCTTAATAAAAATACTCCCTTCTATCAACGACACCCCAAAGGAAAAAAAAAACAATTTATTTCTCTTTTTTACCTCTGAATTTTTACAGGCGCAACTCCGTAGATCTCAATTCTTCCTTGGCGTATTGCAAGATAGAAAAATCAAAAAGGAGAACGATCTGTTGCTGCTGCTCGACGGACACGAAGAAGGAAACGAATGGCGTCGTTATGTTTGTATAATATTGCTGGTGTGTACGTGGTGTGTTTTGTGTATATTATGTGGTGTACGTGTGTACGCGTGTATTTATGTGTGTATATTGCACAAACGTACGAGAGAGAAAAAGATATAACAACGCAACGTTAGAAGAATTGTTTTCTTCCTTTTCTATTTTATTGAAAAAGAAAGAGAGAGAGAGAGAGAGAGAGAGAGAGAAAGAGAAAAGTAAACAAACCGATCCCAGAGACTTGTGGGGACGGTCGAAGAGAGAAAAATACAACGTAGTATGTAATATTTCTTATTTATGGCAACTCGTGATGTCTGCGACGTAGAAAACGTCCGAGATAAAAAGGGCAACGCCCCTCTCTCTCTCTCTTTCCTTTTTCTTTCTCTCTTAATTTCTCTCATTCTCCATTGGTATTTATATAATTGTCTCTTTCTATTTCTCCTCTAGATCTCTCGAGGCGAATAAAGCACACGTACACACAGAAAGTTTCTCTTCGTCATCATCGTCATCATCGTCATCGTCTTCCTAAATAATGAATGGCAAGCGAGATAAATCCACGCGCGCCACGATTTCATTCAGGATCGTCCTCGTTCGACCCATATTCAATGACGTCTTCTTGGCGTCACAAGCTCACGAGTTTCGGTGGATTAGCATCTGGAGAGCTAAGATCTACGGCGGAGAGATTATTCCTTTGTTGCGTCGAGCAGGATGGTATTAGAGGTGTCGAAACTGGCGTCAAGCCGGTCCCACCTTCCATCAGGGAGTCAAAATTGAATGGTATACCGCTGGTTGGTGTTGTTATCGGCATACCGGCAACATCTAACGATGGTTTCATGAATGACGGTGTTTCTACCGTCTTGAAGGTCAATGAATCCGGTCTGTCCTTAGGCTCGCTAAAGATCGACAACGAATTTGGTCTGTTGTTATTGTCAAATCCAACTGGCAAAGAATTTGGTCTGCTAGGTCTTGCGGCCGTCAAGGTGTCGCGCTTCGTAGGTTCAGCGAATTGATCCTCGAGCGGTATTTCCGGCTTTATCACAGGCTTCACGTCAGGCGGAGATGAGGAACGAAGTCGACAAACAGCTCTGTGAGCTTCGAGAATAAACTCGAGCTCGTCTTTGGCCTGCTGCAACTGATGAATCTCGTCCTGCAAGCTTTGCTTCTTCTGTTCCAAGCCCTCTGTTTCCTGCGAACACGAAACAGGATGATCTTCGTTTAAATTCGTCGTTTCTCTTTCTCATCGTAAGAGAATTTGTTTTATTATTATTATTTTGTTGTCTCTCTCTCTCTCTCTCTCTCTCTCTCTTACTTTTATCGTTATCTTTCGTTTACTTCATCGATCCCTTCCTTTCTTTTCCTTTTATTTTATTTCTATATATTATGTATATATATATATATATATTATTTTTTCTTTTCTTTCGAAACAATCTCTTCGACTCTCTCGTAATACGATAGTAACAGTCTCTATACGGTATCGCTACGAGGACGTTGATCATAGCGGTAGGACGATGCTGTTACTATCTAGAATGTAAAAAACAAATATTTATACTGCTCTAATTTCAGATGAAATTCTTTGTCGTGCCGTGTCATATATATATATATATAATATATATAATATATATATGTATATACAATATCAGCGTGTCTCGAAGGAAGGGATCGATGATACACCTTCGTGAAAATAATCGATGTTACAGAATAATTTTCTTCTAATGGAATCTTTTTAAACGCTTACTTCTAGCAGGGCATTGGTGTGATCCATTCTTCGCTTGCGACACCTAGCAGCTGCCATTTTATTTCTCTCTCTTCTTATCTGTCGTCTCTTTTCTTCTTCGGGTGTCATACCAATCGTCCTGTTTGGTCTCCTACCACCCATATTGCGTTTCGTTGCCTGTTGCTGTTGTTGTTGCTGCTGCTGTTGTTGCTGTTGCTGTTGCTGTGGTTGTTGCTGTTGTTCCGGCTGCTGAGGTAACGTCTGTTGACTATCGATCAGAGTACTCGCAGGATTGTTGTGATGCGTCGCCAGATTTTGTGTTTGAGCTGGAGTTGGTTGAGAAGGTTCGACCAAAGGTGGTACGAAACCGGCCTCTCGACTATGGGACCCTGTTTCGCTGGTAAGCTCGAGGAAAGTCTGCTCGATACTTCTCAGTGTCGTCGGTGTCAATGTTGGCGTAGTTCTTGTTGGTACACCACTGTGCAAGCCGTCGAGAGATACCAACTGTAAGAAAAATAAAAAAAGTTATCCTTCATATATTGGTAACTCGTTCTTTTTTTT
>NC_066604.1:1575000-1697500 GCF_905475345.1 Vespula vulgaris
AAAAAATCGAAGGGAAGAGGAAATGAAAAAGTGGAGGAAGAAATAAAGAACAAAAGTTCGGATCGCGCGGTAAAGATTCACGACAAAAAAAAAAACAAAGAAAAAGAAGATCAATAAGACCGAAAGAAAAAAAAAAAAGAAAAGAAAAAAACAGAAAAGAAATTGATCGAAGAAGGGATGACGATGATTGTAAAATTAAAAAAAAAAAAAAATCCAATCAAATCAAGTCAAATCAAATGAAATAATGAAAAAGAAGAAAAAGAAAGAAAAATAATAATAATATAATAATTCTTGTTGATTTTCAGTCGGTCGGTCGGTAGGTCGGTCGTTCGTTCGTGAGAAGATCTCGTTTTGGACGTCGGTGTGCGCTTCTTTACTTTCCCCCTCTTCCTCTTCCTCTTCTTGTTCTTGTTCTTCTTGTTCTTCTTCTTCTTCTCTTGTATATTTCTATCCCTCTCTTTATCTTTATCTCTCCTATCGTTCACCCCTCTCAGTCTCTTTCTCTCTCTTTCTCTTTCTCTTTCTGTTTCTCTCGTGTCTCTTTTTATCTATCTCTCTTTCTCTCTTTCTCTCTCTCTTTCTATTTCTTTTTATATCTCCTCCCTCGTGCACGCTTTCTTCTTGCGTCGGTTCGTTCGAGTCTTCTCACTTTCGAAAAAGAGTTCTTTGCAAACCTTGCGTCCTCCACCGACGCCTCTCTTACACTGAGAGAACGAGCGAGCGTCTCGACGCCGCCGATCTTCGTGGCCTTACGCGACGCGAGGAAAGCTATCCTAAAAATAACCTTTCGAAGTTCGACCGTGTATATATATATATATATATATATATATACATATATATATACATATATACACACACACACATATATATATACATACATGCTTTAGACTCGTACGAGAGGGGATGATAGAAAGAGACAGAGGACAAAGACAGAATTCTTTTCCTTTTTTTGTCTCTCTCTCTCTCTATCTCTCTCTATCTATCTATCTATATATCTTTATATATATATATATCTCTTTCTTTCTTTTTTTACGAGAAAAACCATCGGCCATTCCGGGGATTATTTTCTTTTCCTGTCCCCCCCCCCACCCCAAAAAAAGAAAATAAAAAAAAAAAAGAAACCACGATAGGATTTTTATCGTCTTTCTCCGAGAGAAGGGAACGAAGGGAAGGAAAAAAAAAGAAAGAAAAAGAAAAGCTTTCGCTCGTGATTAAACTTCTTATCCAAAGTTTTATCCAAAGTTTGTGTCCGCCATCACTAACATCACCACTATCCACCACTACCATCATCACCCCTTCTTTCCTTCTCCTCTTCTTTTTCTTTTCCTGTTTGTCTTTTTCTTCCTCTTTTCCCCTGTTTCCTTTTTTCTTTCTTGTTTGTTTTTCCTGTTCTCTCCTTGTTCTCTTTTAATCTTCCTTCCTTTCGTTTCTTTCTTTCTTTCTTTCTTTCTTTCTTTTCGTTCATCGGTCGACGTGATAAAAAAATGGAGAATGGCTTTACGATGAGACGCTTTCACATATCGCTCGGTTAAAACGTTTGTAAAAGTTTTTTCCTCTTGGACTATAAGGGGGAGACTATAACAGTGTCTTGGGATTTACTAGATACAATCGGCCATAAGGACAATGTTCAAATTTTTATGGTCTTTACTTAGTATATATGTATATATATGTAGGAATAGTCTCTATCTACGATTAGTTTTCTTTTCTCTTATCGTACAGGGGAACCTTCAATAATTCTGAAAAGGAAATTGTTGAGAAAGAGAGAAAGAAAGAAAGAGAGAGAAAGAGAGAGAGAGAGAGAGAGAGAGAGGTGTGTGTGTGTGTGTGCATGAACAAGAGTACATAAGTCTCCTGAAGTCGATTTAAAAGGAACGATAAACTCTAAGCGAAAGCGTATCACAAAGAATGCGTTCTCGTAGATAATACATATAAAGAGCTTTCTCCTCCATTTGGCCGGAAGTTTTGAAAAGATACTTTTGAAAAATGATGATAAACTAATGGCCAGGATTTACGAAATATATCCTGACCATCGTAACTTTCTATGGAACATTCGACATAGAAAAGTTTTGTCATAAGAGAATAGTTTATACGATCGATCGATCGGTCGGTCGGTCGGTCGGTCGGTCGGTAGATCGATCGATCGTATAATCGATCCTTCGATCAACTCAATATACTCCGATAGTCGATCAAACGAATTTGTAAACGTTATCCTATCCTATATCCTATATCTATCTATTTATCTATCTATCTATCTATCTTTTTTCTTCATAAAAAATCACTTCGAGTTGATTATAGAATGTACAACATATATATGTGTATGTAGTTTTTCTAATCGATCGTTTTGTGTTTTTGTTTTTACGAAAAATTAACAAACAAATCGATGTTTCGAGTGACGTGAAACGTTTAGAGAAAGAGAGAATGAGAGTCATCGTTTAAACTCGCAAATTAAAAGAAGACAGCGAACGACGATTTAGAATTCTCCAATTGCTCAGCGTGACCCCGTCGAAGGAGATTTAATTAGTTCGCGGTTTCTAAGTTTAACACACCTGTGAAGTGGCGTTGCACACATCTTCGTCTCTTTCAGTAGATCCCAGTTTCCTGCGATCGTAGATTTTGGATAGTCGCCAATATACGTTTCTCTTTCGACCGAAGATCTCTCTCTCTCTCTCTCTTTCTTTAATTATATAGAAATCACTCTTCCAGGTTGATAATCAAATTATAATATTCATCGAATAGAAAAATGATAAAAATCACTTTCGCTATCTCGATAATTAAATTATAATACTCAGAATATAAATAAAATTGTTACAATCGTTTCTTCAAAAAATTGTTCTTTATATCGTGTCGATTCTTTTTTTTTATTATTCCAAACGTATCGATTACGTTATCATTCTTCTTTCGTTATTTGTCACTGCTAATGTTAATATTATTTCAAACAATGGCCGTAGTTATTTTTCCAAAATTTTATCGAGAATTTCTCGAATATAATACGTTGTATATGTAAACTTGTTTCAATCGAGATCGCAAAGAGGAAAGAGAGAAAGAGCTAGTCGTTATATACGCCGAACAGATTTAATTTTATCGTTTGTCCCACATAGTAGAGAGGCCAGAGAGAGAGAGAGAGAGAGAGAGAGAGAGAGAGAGAGAGAGAGAGAGAGAGAGAGAGAGAGAGAGAGAGAGGAAGAGAGAGAAAGAGAAAGAGAGATAGAGAGAGATAGAACTTTTCGTCGTTATCCGAAAATATTTCGAAGGAATTTTTCTTCTTTCTTTCTTTTTCTTCTTCTTCTTTTTTTTTTTTGTTACATTTCATATGCGAGAGAACTTTTCGAACGAAAGGTACAGGAGGAATTTCTTATTTTTTTAAACGTTCTTCCAACACTTCCAAGATAGTCTCAGCGCTGTTATCTCGAGCAATCGATTGTTGTGTACCCTGAACAACCTGGACTTGGACGTGTCATGGACCTAAACATTTTTTTCCTTTCTTATTTCGAACGACTTCTTTTTCTTATCTCGAGGAATTCGTCAAAGTCGATTAGAGAAAGAGAAAGAGATCGTAGAAAGTATTTAAGGAATTCGAAACGTTCGGAATATTTCGTTGCACGTATTCAAAGATGGAAGGAGGAAGAAAACGCTTAAGATTTTCAACTTGATTATTGTTACACGATAAACAAGAAGATAGGGATAGAGATAGATAGATTGAATAGATAGATAGAGAGATAGAGAGAGATAGAAAAAGGAAAAAAGATCGTAATATTGTAATTTTGTTTACTCCTTCTTCTTCTTTTTCTTCCTCCTTCATCATCTTTGTTGTTCAATTCTCGATAGAGAGAGAAAGAGAGAGAGAGAGAGAGAGAGAGAGAGAGAAAGAATACCGATCAATTAGTTTGAAATACTCCGTAGAAACCTGCTATGTAGTAAGTTTTTACGTCACTCGGAAACGGGAGTCTGGCCTCAGTAGGCGAACACGAGATGGACATTTAAAACCCCCAGCTTATCTCGGCTTGATATGCAAACATGTGCCAGCCGGATTACAATAAACAATTCCCCGTGTTTTACCAGCCGTGTAGAGCTATATAGTGGAATTCTCAAAACATCAAACACACGACTTGGAACTTATAGAGAGAGAGAAAGAGAGAGGGGGAGAGAGAGAGAGAGAGAGAGAGAGATCTGGTCGTTGGATTACGCGAGAATATATTAGATTGCCTTTAGCTTTCGGGATATCTCCATTACGAAATTACGTAAGAATAGAAGAGGAGAGATACAGAAGAAGTAGAAAAGAGAGAGAGAGAAAAAAAATGTATGCACGCCAAAGATATATATCCGGTTTTTCTCCTTAGAATTTTAACGATCGTACGATCGAGCGAAGTTAACTTCTTGCTATTTGTTAGTAGACGAGAACTATTGATTTCATTTGGCGAAGAAATGATATTCTCGATAATGACGAACAAATCAAATAAATAAATAATTAGTTAATTAATTAATCAAATGAATGAAAGAATGAATGAATGAATGAATGAATGAATGAATGATGAACAACAAGGAAAAGAAAAGAAAGAAAGAGTAATTAAAAAGAGCAAAAGACAAAGAAGATGATAGTCGAAGAAATTTAGAAATTGATCTTCGATTTAATGCGATATTTTTATTCGATGGAAAAGAAAGAAAACAGAGAAAAAAAGGAAGGAAAAAAAAAAGAAGAAAAAATCGAGGCGACACTGGTAACACACGTTGGTATAATGCGCGATAATAGTGCGACGCGATCGACCGTTCCGACGTCGTGCGCGATTAACAGGAAAAATATAGAGGCGGATAAATATTTCCAGGAAATCCATCGAGGTCCCGCCGCCGCCACCGCCACCGCCACCGCCACCGCCACCATCACCGCCACCGCCACCGCCGCCATCGTCGACGTCGTCGACATCGTCGTCGTCGTCGTCATCGTAGTAACATGGTCACGCATTCTACCTACGTTTAATCCAACGATATTAACCCCTCGCCAAATCTTTTCGTGTCCCCCATATATATGTATTAATATGTATATATTAATATGTATGTATGTATGTATGTATGTATGTATGTATGTATTGATATGAACGTATATATTAATATGTATGTATGTATGTATGTACGATGTTCTATATAAGTACGTATGATGTTTTAAGTGTGTATGTATGTATGTATGTATGTATATGTTCTATATAAGTACGTATAATGTTGTGTGTGTGTATTTATTATATATCCGGATATCTTCGTGATTCCTCTTCGAGGAACTCAATTGGCAATTCCTGGCCAATCTCAAACAAAACCGCATCTCTATCTTTTTTATTATTTTCTTTCTCTCTGTTTCTTTCTCTCTTTATCTTTCTATCTTAATTTTTCGAAAAGATAACTAATTGTTCTGTATAAATATTGTTATATATAGGTTGATAATAAATTGGCAGAGTGCGATTAGTGTCATTACACAATCTCGTACTTTTCGTTGCACGTTTATAAAACTGCATTGAGAGATTAAAAGAAAGAGAGAGAGAGAGAGAGAGAGAGAGAGAGAGAGAGATGTACAGCAAAATGAAATAGATACGTTTATTTTGTTAATACATCCCCGCTTTTTTTATTTTTCGTCTCTTTTTCTTTTTTATTTTTTCTTAATCCAAGTCAAATAATACCATACTAAGGACATTATTATTATTAATCTCTGATTATTACGTAATTAAAAAAATAGAATAATAGATAAAAAAAAGAAAAAGAATAATGAAAAAAAAAATCGAGAGACAGAGAGAGAGAACATGTGCGTTACGAAGGAAAAGAGGTAGAGGATGAAAAAAAAAAGATGGTTTCTTTAGAAGACTATTACATATCGTTGGGATTCGCATAACCGGATTTGTTTTCTTCCATTCGCGACCATTAATGTTTCGAAATACAATCGACATGTATAAGCACACGTATACACACACGCACACGCACCCACAACACACACGCACACACACATATACAGAGAAAGAGAGACACGTGCAAGAGATCGTAAAAAGAAAAGAGGCAAGTGGGGATTCGACTCTTCGCGAAGTGAAATTATGCCGATCACGACGCGTTTGCGATATATCGTGCTGCGTAGAATCGACAAGTCCGCTCGAAATTACGAGAACAAAGTCCAAGAGTAACAGAGATGGATAGAAAAAGAGAGAGAAAAAGAGAAAAAGAGAAAGGGTGGACAACAAGTAAGGATGTGGACTATACCATCCGATCTTTTGTCCTTCCCTCGGGTCCTTTCGCGAACTTTGATCTTTACGGTCGAGAAATCGCATTTACGAAAGTCCGTGAGAATCGTGTATCGAGCAAAGAAAAATCTAGTGTGTGTGTGTGTGTGTGTTTGTATTTCTGTTTGCATTAAGTCGATCACAGGATGGAAAAATTCCTTTGTCTGCTTTCCTTTAAAATTCTATATAAAATCGAGATAATATAGTTGTATGCATATATGTATGTATATCGAGAAAATAATAGTTTGTCATTTTTATATATATATATGTGTGTGTGTGTGTGTATGTCACGTATATACTCTCACATATTCTCTTGCGTATAATCACGCGACGAAATTAGATCGTTCGATTTATATTTCTACGGTGCGACGGTGTATTTTTATCTGGTTAGTCTATTTTCGAAGCATGTTCAAAGCGTTTCCTGTTCGTTTGTGTTCGTAAACTCCGGAGTTTGCCGGAGTTAAGTGGATAGAGTAAGAGAAAATCTTTTATCGATTTAATTGGACTTCTAATAGTTCTGAAACTAATGTTTCTTTATATACATATATATATACAAACATACATACATACATACATACATATTTACTTATTTCCTTATTACCAAGTTTATCTTTTTAATTAAAATTAGCGTAAAAAAAGGAAAAAAAAGAAAAAGAAAAAAGAAATAGAATGTAAAAATAGTCGAATCTATGGAATAGTTAATCGATGTACACCTAATTAGATGCAAAAAAAAACGATTCGATGATCAAGTCATACTCGAAATTAGAATTTCGAATCACACAGAACCCATACATATATGCATAGGTACGTACGTATATAAATACAGAAAAAAAAAATTGAATTAAAACGAAAGGAGAGTTCACCGAATACAGTTAGTTATGAACGATTTTCTTTGTTGGACGAAACATAAAAAAAAAAAAAGAGAGAGAGAGAGAGAAAGAAAAAAAAAAGAAATTTCATCGTCCCTACGAAAAGATTTAATAGAATCCAATTTTACGGAATAATCTATGATAAATGAAATCTATACAAAAGCTGTAAAAAATGAAAAATGACGAGTTCCAATGGATTGGCACATCGGATGCATTTTATTCGCTTAATACTCATTATAATAGATCTCATTTTAATGGAGAAAAAAAAAGAAAAAGAAAAAGAAAAAGAAAAAGAAAAAGAAAAACGTTTACATCTTACGTATATTCATGCACATATATACATACATACATACACATATTCATATCTACATACACTTATTTTTTCACGCATATACATCACACACATATCCTTAAATACAAGAAGGAAATGGCGAACGCGATGCGACAAATGACTCGATTACGTCCGCGTGCGAAAATTACTATCGCGTGCAGGAAAAAAGTTATGGCCGAGTACGGACACAATAAGCGTAGCCTTGGATAACAAAGGAGTCGATCTCTCTCTTTCTTATTCACTCATACATATGTACATACATACATACATACATGCACACACGTTATAAACGTGGTAAAGACAAATCGTCTCGCTCCTAGTTTTCTTCTTCTTCTTCTTCTTCTTTTTCTAACCGCAATGATACTATTCGTAGCATTTTCTATGCACGCTCTGCGCAGAAAATGCATACATATATATATACATATATATATATATATATATATATATATATATATATATATATAGAAAGAAAGACAGAACACACATACACATATATATTATATACAAACCATAGAGAAACATATATATATATATATATATATATATAGAAGTCTTTCCATCTCGTTTCCGAGCCGAGGTGGGAACAAAGAATGTAAACACGATAACGAAACGATGCATCGTCATAATATACCACCACCATCTATACTGCAGCTTCTGTTCATCGTTCTTTCTCTCTTTCTCTCTTTGTCACTATCTTCTCTCTCTCTCGATGCATATTTTGATCGAGGGACGATACATAGATACTAGCACGTTTTTCAATTTCATTTTCATTTAAACGATTTATGAAATATAATCGTAAAAAAGAGAGAGAGAGAGAGAGAAAGAGATTTTTATAATGGAAATATAAAATAGAGAATAGAATAAAAATGTGCTCTCATAATCAATATAAAACTCGATCTAATAAACTTGACGAACGTATATATATGTATCCTCCATTATTCTCGCTTTTACTTTTTTCAAAACTTAGTAAGGCAGCGAAGGAAAAAGCAACCGTGCTGTTTTTTTTTTTAGCGTACTTTTATCGTTCGTAGAATACGTAGGAGAGAGATTAGGGGAGAAACTAAAATACTGATCAATAAGTAGGATGAAGTGGGACGAGGGGAGGAGGGATGAGGGATGAGGGTCGAAGGGAGGGTTATGGTCTCGACATTTTTATGTGCTATGTGTAAATATGAAAAAAAAAGTATATATATATATATAGATCGTCTACTAGAATAATGATAGAAATGTATTAGTAGTAGTACATAGTAGAGAAGTATATATAAATATATATATATATATATCTTCTAATTCTGAAAACGCTATAACACGGGAAAAACCAAGGCTGAGGAAAACATTGAATTCGTCGAAAGAGATACGTATGTATGTCTGTACGAGATAAGAGGAGGTGGGGGAGGGGGGAGAGATAAAAACAAAAAGGTCATTTAATTTACTTGCATATAATATTTCGAACACACACACACATACATACACATATATATATATATATATATATATATATATATATACGTATGTATGTATGAAAAGAAGGGAGAATTCTTTTTAAATTGAAAGCTACTAGTCGTTGATTTTAAAGAGAATGATAATAAAAAAAAAATGGTTTTCTACTTTTGGTACAACGAGTAACTTCCAAAAATGGAAACGTTTTTGAAGTAAACCGACTCACCTCGAAACAGAGAGGGGGAGAGAGAGAGAAAGAGGGGATGAGAGGGAGAGATACGTATACGAACATACACATACACATAACACATAAATATATACATGTACACACCATATACACTCTCACGAACACGAATACACAGTGGTAATAGTGTTCCACGTCGACCTCGTGTCGGTTAAAAGAGGTAAAACGTCGTATATTTGAGCTATGCTCGTTGCGACCTCGAGCGATCTTCTAATCTCGTTTTCTCTGTATATGCACCGCGTCGAAAGAGAGAGAGACAGACAGAGAGAAAGAGAAAGAAAGAAAGAAAAAAGAAAGAGAGAGAGAGAGAGAGAGAGAGAGAGAGAGAGAGAGAAATGTTCAAATGCGTAGAACAATCCTATTTTCTTTTTCCTTCTCTTTTTTCTTTATTTACTTAACCATTTCACGGATCGACGATAATCGATCGATTTTCGATCTTATTTCGAGAGAAAAAAATTGAATATAAAAAATATATGTAAGTACGTACCGAGTTAAGTGTTATGACAATTAAGAAAATGTATATATATATGCATATATACATACATATAATAAAAGTTTAAGAAAAAAAAAAAAAACGATTATAAATTCTAACCCGAACGCATTAAAAAAAAAAAAGAAAAGATATTACGAAGTAATACGCGACAAACCGAGAACCGTACTCGACGATAGTCGCACTGACACTGACAGCGTTCTGTCATCATCGCGCTATCACCACATGGTCGGCTCGTTCTCGGCTAACTTCGGCAACGCTCGGCTTACTTCGGTTTTCCTTTCTCGAGAGGACTTCGTGACGACGACGACGACGACGACACGACACAACGATACAAGACGACGACTACGACACAACGGAGAACGTCCCGTCCCTGTTGCTGCTTTCCTCTTCAGTGGATCTTCAGAGGGGCAAGGGTAAGGATGTGGAAATACATTCGTCGAGAAAAAGAAGACAAGGTGCTGAGAGAGAGCTGAAGAGGAAGAAACGACGACGACGACGACGACGACGACTTGGGAGGGATAAAGGATGACTTCATTCGAATCTAACAAAGATAGAAACAAAGAGAGAGAGAGAGAGAGAGAGAGAGAGAGAGATAAAAGAGCGCGTTTTTTAAAACCGACACGATCGAATGCGATTAACTATACGATTCTTACAACACATATCGTACATGCGTATACGTAGAAACATTATCGATATTTCTATTATTTTCTTACATACATAATTATTCCAAATATCGAACGAACGTTCTTTTTTCCGTTCAGATTGTTTTCTTGAGAAGAAGAAAAAAAAAAATCGTAAATATGAAATTATTTGTAATCGAGTGAAACGCTCGACAAAAATTTCATAAGTTCTTAATCGTTTTTCGTAATTATTAGAGTAATAGGATGCGAGCATGTATATGTATTTATATTATATAGATATAATGAGGATGAGAAGAGGAGTAAAAAAGATCGAGAAAGGCGCCATCGATCGATCGATCGATGATTCATCAACGGAATCCATGGAATCGTTAGTACGCGGAAAGTCAAAGTCGAGCGTGTGTCTTGTTGCGTCACGAACAGTAAAGTTCCTTTTTCCTGAATGAAATTGTACACGACAGAGAAAGAGAGAGAGAGGGGGGGGGGAGAGATGAAGAGAAGGCATATCTAACGTGAATTCTACGAATTTCTATTGAGTACATCCTGTAAGATTGCCAGTCATTGTTCGAGCACGTGGAAGCTCTTGTAAGTATAACGAAAACGATGATTTTCTAAGAAATCAATTTGTCCTTTCTCTTGTACGAATATTGTTTATTTACGATTATATATATATATATGTATGTATATATAAACAAAGTATAGACGAACGTAGTACGCACGTACGTATCATAAACATAAATCTATAAAATTGATCATACATATAAATCTGCAAAAGTCACGTTACATCGGTTTAGTTCGGTTCGATTCGGTTTGCGAATTAAATATATACGTAGCAGACATACACACACCATTGACGAGATTATACTCTTTCAGATCTCATTTAAATCGTTTACTCGCGTTAGACTACTCTGAGTATATTTATACGTTTGTATGTATGTTTGTATATATGTATATATGTATCTAAAGCTCTTCTCTTAATTGGAGTCTGCCCTTTCCCGAGGCTCGATTAACGATTATCACTGTGAACAGTGCAACGTTGTCGGTCGCACGCCGTCTCTTTTTTTTTCTTTTTTTTTTTTTTTAACACATTACCAACAACACAAAGTATTAAGAAGGAAAAAGCTTTCGATAATTAAAAAAAAATTAAAAAAAATATATATATATATGTTTCGTAGTATAAGACGATAATTATAGTAAATGCTTCTAGTGAATGATTAATCAAATAGATTAATGTATATATTAATGTATACACATATGTATAAATTTAGATTCTCGTATCTGATCGAATGTATTCTTTGGAAATTTGTATTCTTCCATTTTTTGCTCGTCATTATTTCGATTGTTTTATATTTTTTTTTACAATAATTACTACAATAACAATTGTTAGGATGTTTACTGCAATATTTGCTGTAATATTTACTACGACATTTACATGCAACATTTACTATAGTAATATATACTGCGATATTTAATGTAATATTTGTTACAATAATTATTATCATATTTACTACAATATTTATTAGAAAAATAAAATATCCAAATAATGATAACAAGAGCCATCTTTCTATCGTAAATATTTCTCAATACTACCTTCGTACTATTACGACATTCGTTTCATAAAGATTAAATAAATAAATAAATAAATAAATAAATAAATAAATAAACAAAATAAAAGACAGAGAGAAAAAAAAACATAAAAAGAGACCGAACAAAACGAGTATACTTTGAAGTTATCCATGAGTGGTCGATAAACGGTTTGGCGATAAGGACACAGAGGAAAAGAGAAAGAAAGAGGTGGTACTTTGGTTGGACGTTTTTAGCACCGAAGCGAGAACAAAGGCCACTACGAGATGCTGTAGAGTCACGATATAAGAGAGAGAGGAGGTGAACGACACCGAAAAGTTTAAGTACCGAGAGAGGATCCTCAGAGTTCTCACTTATTCTTTTTTACTCTCTCTCTCTCTTTCTCTGTTTCTCTCTTTCTCTCTCTGTACTCTCTTTTTCCTTCTCTCTGTCTATCTTTTTCTATCTTTCTATCTTTTTCTTTTTGTCACTTCTTCTCTGTCTTTCTTTCACAGTGTTTAAGTAAGTATGTAATTTGGGAAATTTCGAGGGCCACGTCACGGCCTTGTCCGTCTTTGTTCGAACAAGATATATATGTGTATATGTAGGACATTGAACCAAGGCTTCTCCAAGGACAAATTCGCGTGAGAAAAAGCAAATGCGTTTTCTTCGAAGTTGACCTTTATAAAAACATGTATGTGTACGTACGTACTTGCTTAGTTAGTTAGTTACTTACGTATCTATGTACATACATACATTTCGTAATCGATATACGCGTGTCACAAGATTACGTTAATATTCTTCAATTGTTATTATATGTTCTTGAATTATTATATAGTATATAATAATAATAATAATAGTTTTTATAGTATATACAAATTTGCTATACATATTGTATGATATAATTGATATATATTCTTGAATTATTATATAGTACGTATAGAAAAATTTATTATACATAGTATGTAATGTAACTGATATATCGAGTCAATAATTTTTATATTGAAATTTATTTATGTAATAAATCTGTCGTATATGTATACATACATATATATATATATATATGTGTGTGTGTATTATGTACGTCATAGAGGGGAATCACTTTCTAATAGAATTCTATTAACGCGTTGGAGAGCTTAAATTTTCTATTTTATTTTTCTTTATCCTCTTCGAGATATTTAAGAAAAAAACAAAAAAAAAAGAAAGAAAGAAAAAATGGAATTATTGATGATACTTTCGTTTCAGCATATATATCTCGTAAATTCGTATAATTACGTTTAATTCGTTTCGAATTTTTCGTAGAATAAAATGGTAAAAAAGATCCATCGATATCGGTTCTTTTGTGAGACGTGGAAGAGACGGTAAAGTATCTGACGAAATCGATACCCGTTTTACAACTCAAGGCCATATAATCGCCTAGTTTTCACCGTCGATGATCGATTAGCTTCACCGAGCATACTATACATATATATACATATATATATTATATACATATAATACGTATATACACATACATGCAAACGCACAAACACATGCACTCACACGTGGTAATTCTTTATTTACTCCGTTCACGTACCATCGCGCACATGCCATGTTGTAATTATTATCACAGTTGAAACCATACAAGAAAAAGAGAGAGAGAGAGAGAGAGAGAGATTTTCTGATTCGTACATTTCTTTAAATCAAAAAAATATATATATACATGTACATACATCGATGTATGCATGAAAACGTCTGCGACTTGCAAATTAAAATATCAAATGATTATTATGCAAAAGAAAAAGAAAATTATAAAACAAAAATTATAAAACAAAAAAAAAAGAAAAAGAAAAAAAAAGCCAACTCCGCTATATCAGCTCGTTAGTCAATCGAGATAATAACAGCTGTTTTTCTTTTAAACGCCCATTCTATTATTTTGACAAGATAATTATTATTATGAGCTTTCGATGACGTTATTACGTTAATATCGGCCCTTCCCCTTCCTTCGGATCGTCAATCGTGATTATTTATTTCATTATACGCAAACGTAGACGTTATCTCGTTCGACGAGACAAAAAAGAAAAAATAAAAAGGAAAACCATAGAACAATGAGGGAGAAGAATATGTCGCGTGCGACCTTGAGAAAGTCATTCGCGATGTTTTCAAGGTTATAATGTCGATATATGTAGTGTTATGCATTCGTGACAGATCATAGAATATATTCAGAAATGATTGTTGCACCTGTTTTATTCGATTATTATTGAAAATGATGATATCCAAGGGAAATGAAGAAGAAGAAGAAGAAGAAGCGTTCGATGAGAGAACGTAACCTTCGAGTGAATATTTTCAAGACGTTAAGGACGTAGAATGGAACGAAGAAGACGGATAGATCGAGAGAGTGAAAAAGAGAGAGAGAAAGAGAGAAGGGTGAAGAGGAAGAGATAGAGGGAAGAAAAAAAATATAAAAGGATCACGAACGTAGAAGGAGAAAACGCTTCGAGGGCACAACGGTGCGTGAATTCCTTACAAGTGACGCAACCACGAAGGCATTTCCGACTGGTTGCACTTCGACAGCCTCTCTTCGATGGGAATAACTACATAATTGCGTAGATAATTCCTCGGAGAATTCTTTGATCTCTTTTTTTTCTTCTCTCCTCTTCCTTTTTTATCCTCATCCCTCTTCTCTACCTCTACTCTTTTTTTCGATCGCACGCTTCATTTCCATCAACCTTTTTCTAATTTGTAATTTCTTTTTTTTTATTGTTTAAACGTAGATAGATAGATAGATAAAGAGAGAGGAGGGGATACATATCTGGGTTTTATTTTATATGGTGAATATATGTTTCAATGGAAAAAGAAAAAAGTAATTCAAAGTGAAAATATATATATATAAATGAATATATAATATAATAAAGTATATATATATATAAAAAAAAGATATAAAAAATATATTGATATATATATGTATGTTAAAATTGATTTATGTTAAGTATAAAACTCGTCAACTATGAGAAATGTGATTTGAAATATAAAAAGGCATTCGTTTCTTGAAGACATCTTATTTATAAAAAATAAAAAAGAAAATAAAAATATCGAGGGAAAAAAAGAAAAAATAAACTAATTAGGATGCATTATTTGCATTCCGCATAAAGGTTTAAACGTGTTAATAAATCGTGTAACTGTTGACCAGCGTAAAAAGAAATCCATAACATAATACGATTTATATTATTAAAATAAGAACTGTTTACTATTATCATTTACATTATTAAGATATAACTATTAGAATAAAAACTATATTATCAATTTATATTGACAATATAACTATAATATGATTTATATTTGAATAATAATAAGAATTAATATTAGTAACTTTTAATTTCAATCTAGTTAGAAATAACGATCTTACAAAAATACGATTACATTATATACATTACTGTAATAGCATAACACTTACAGTTACATTATTACATATATATTACACTTGTCAATTAGGTTTATAATCCCATAAGAATCATCGACATTTTCTTTGTTTCTTTTTTCTTTTTTTAAATTGAAAACATTTAAAAAAAAGAACTCTCTTTGGATCATATATATATAATAATAATAATAATAATAATAATAATAATAATAATAATAATAATAATAATAATTTCACGAAATTTGAAACGTCTGATGGCCAGCATCCATCCAATCCATCCATCCATTCATCCATTCATCCTCACATACCATACACACATAAGACACATGTCATATAAGTCCATTTGAAAGACAGCCCAGAGAGGGTTCTACGACCTCTTAAATTAAAAACTCCCTTTTTAGGGTGTCTCGAAATAGGGAGTGACGAACAGGTCGAAGAGTGGGGGTGTGTGGTATAGAGGGAAGGTGTAGAAGAAGAAAAAAGATCGTGAATAAGTTAGGACAGTTTATCATTCTATCATACTCGAAGAAGGGCATCTCGTCTCTTTGAATTATGATCGTTGAATTCGATTCGTCCTTTTTATTTTATTTTATTTTATTTTATTTTATGTTATTTTATTTTTGATCTCCTTTTATTTTCTTTTTCTACGAAGGAAGGCACCAGCAGCACACCTTCTTTTTCTTTTTATTCTTTTATTCTTGTTCGTGAGAACGAGCAGGCAGGCATATATTCTTTTTCTTTTTTTCTTTTTTCTTTTTTACGACGTTATAAGAACGACATGCATAGCTCTTTAAAGGAAAGCTTCGAAAACTTTTCAAAACACGTATAGTATGTATGTGTTTGTAGATGTAAAGATGTGAGCATTTGTTATTGAACGAATCGAAATTTATCGATCGATTATCAAAAGAGATCTCGAGATCGTATGATCATCGAGATTGTTAAGAAATATTGAAAAGTAATATTTTATAAAATATAGAAAAAACAGAGTCGAATACGGAAGTTAATGTTCAAACGTTCGATTAACAACGACGACAATGACGATGATAATAAAGACGATTGAAATATATTGATGATACGATTAGTATGAACGAGATTACTATATGTGTGTGTGTGTATCTATATCATGTATTAATCAAAGATAAATTTAATATTAATCTGTAATAGAATTATAGAAAAGACGTCATTAGATGAAAGATTAGATGGAAGATGGTGGATGAGTGTTTCATAAATATATATACATATACATGTACATATATATACAATTATGCGTAATGTATATATATATATATATATATATCAAGATAAAACACACGCGACGAGGACGTTCGATATTATATACTAGAGATTAAAAATTCATGACATTAATAACCCGTTGCTAGTTAAACGTAAAATTGTAACAGTGGTTACGGTTCGCTTCGATGGAAATGACGCACGAATATGGTTTACCATAATCCGGTGGACCGTGTACACTGATAAAACCTCCCCCTCCTTCTTCTTCTTTTTCTTTTTTTATCCAATAATTCTCCTTTTCCTTTTCCTATTCCCCTTTCATTTTCTTTTTTTTTTTTTTTATATTAAATTCTATACAAGTAAAAAAAATTTTATTCGGTTCAAAGATTTCTCATACGAATTACAATCTTAATAAACGAATTATAATTTTATATAACTAAAGATTTAAAATTGATATTTTTATGGAAGTACTTATATAATCTCTAATTCTCTCTCTCTCTCTCTCTCTCTCTCTCTCTCTCTCTCTCTCTCTCTCTCTCTCTCTCTCTCTCTCTCTCTCTCTCTCTCTCTTTCCCACCCTTTTATAAGATAGACAGGTCTATAATATATCCAACCTAATAATAATCGACCGACAGATACGATTATCGCTTACGTTATTATCAACTCTTTGTTATGACCTTGTACCACGGAAATTAGCTTTGCTCGCGACGATAATTCATTCGTGCCGACGACAAAATAAACGTGTATATACGAAACGTTGGTCGAACTTCCGCTCTTGCTTGGTTCGTTCATTTTTTTTCCCCTATTTTTTTTCTTTTTTTTGTTCCCTTCCTTCCCTCTCTCTCTCTCTCTCTCTCTCTCTCTCTCTTCCTCTGTTTATCTCTTTCTCTTTCTATCTCTATCTCTTTTTTAACGAGTTTCGTAAACAACGTCGTTAACTTATCGATCTCCTACGAGTAAGTGGAAAGTTGAAAAATACGAATTGGTAGAGAAGGGTAGAAGAGATAAGAAAGGGAATGTTTTTTCAAAAACTCGACAAACTTTTTGTCCTAATCATCCTAAAGAATTTTCTCGATGTTACGAAAGATGTTTTTCGCCAAAAGTTCTTAGAATCTTGTTATTTTTACGACTTGAGAGAATGAAAGAAAGAAAGAAAGAAAGAAGAACCAAAATTAATCTAAGAAAGGAAAAAAAAAGAAAGCTCACGATAAAGTGTAAATAACTCGTCGTTAAAATCGTTTAGAAAATTTGTGCACAGTTCTTTTTATAATACCCTTTTTATTATCACCCTTCGTAATACGCGTGCAATATCTAATGTGATATCTAATCGACGATTTTTATTTGAAAATATTTTGACGAGGAAAAAGCAAGAAAAATAGAAAAGAAGAAGAAAAAAGAAACACATAAGAAAAGAATAAAGCAATCTTTGAATTAACCGATCAAAAATTTATCTCTACATAATTTAATCAAGTGTCAAAGATAAAGGCTACGCATGAAAGACGTCTCATTAGAATGTCGCGAGTAAAAGGAAAAAAGATGAGAAGGAAAAGAGAAGAAAAATACGAAAAAAGAAAAAACAAAAACGCTGAAGAAAAAAGAAAGAGGAGAAAAAAAAGAAAAGAAAATGCTCGCTTGCTCGCGTAACGCGATAATACGATGAGAGCGCGAGGACATTCGGAAAATATGTTTTTGTTTTTTTCCCTATCTCTCATCTATTTCTATTTTCCTTCGACGACGACATATCGTAAATACGTACTACAATACAATACTACGTATTGTACGCGCGTATATAATACGGATATGTAAATATAAATTAGTAAACTTCGTATGTTGTCCCTTTCGTTTAACGAAGGTCGAAGCAAGCAAGCAAGCAAGCAAGCAAGCAAGCAAAACTAACCAGTCAGTCAGTCAGTCAGTCGATTTTAACACGCAAACGTGAACGCTTCTATCTAAAAAGAAAGTATATAAGAATAGAGAGAACACTTAAAAGCGTGTTACTCGACTAATTATCTTGATGTTAATTATTCTCTCTGTCTCTCTTTCTCTTTTTCCAGTATATATAGAAAAATATATATTGTATACATTATTACTAGGATACAAAAGATCTAGAACACATTTCATGAAAACAGAGGTTGCGAAGTTTCGACCAAGAAACAACACATCGCTTGAAACATTCTCCAGGGGAAAGTGTTAAACCTATTGACGTCACTCGTAACGCAAGATATCTTTCGATGGAATCGACCTCCTTTCGAGGTCGACCACACCGGATTACCAGTTCCCCCCACTATTAAATATATCAAGAAAAATCAACGCGGCGTCTTGAAAACGGACGAGAAAAGAGGAGATACTCGGTTAAATAGTACATAAGTGTGTATATATATATGTATGTAAGTATACATATACATATATACGTACATAGATACATATATTTCTCAATCATCATTGGCTTTCTCGTTGGATCGATCATCGATAAAAATCGATTATCCGTTTGGTTGACCTCTATTTATCGAAGGATCGAGAAGATCGAGAAACCTTCTCTTCTTCTATGAAAAAGAAAAAAAAAAGAAAGTTTCATATGCTATTTTTTGAATTTTTATTTTTCTAATAATCGATATTTATATATATATATATATTGTTTAAAAAAAAGAGAGCGAATTATAGGTGTGAGCGTTTAAGTCTCGTGTAAAACGCGATCGTAGAGTCTCAGAGTTAAAACGCGTCATATGACTCGTGACCTTGGACCTTGTCTTCTTCCAGGTAGCGGGCCTACTTCCGCTTCGCGATATAACAGGTCAAAGAAAGATAGAGATGGAAAGAGAGAGAGAGAGAGAGAGAAGGAAAGTGAACTACTACAACTACTTCTGCCTGCAATTATCTTGCCGTCATCGGTTGGATCGTACTTAACAGGCACGCAAATGCATTTTCTTGGTAGAGCAGTACGTGTTGTTCCTTTGCTATAGGGGCATGCATGTTCTCTAAGAATACGTGAGAGAGAAAGAGAGAAAGAGAGCAATATATACGTACATATATATATATATATACATATATATGAAAGAGAGAAAGAGAGAAAAGGAACAAAACATAATAATCGACGTGTTTACGAAGCGTCACGAATAATAATGGCCGAAGGTAGAAACTCACACATATAGATATACATACATATATATATAATATATATAATATATAAATGTTTATATATATAAACATATATGTACGTACGTACGTACGTACGTACGTATGTATGTATGTATGTATGTATGTATGTATGTATATGTATGAATGTATGTGTATTTGTGTGTCGTTTAAGTAACATGCAGGCTACGCGTGCGTAGATTTTCATTCATAAATTGTCGTTGTCTCTGTCCGATGAATGATTCGCGATGACTCACTACAAACGAACGAATAAATGAACGAACGAGCGTCTTCGAGATATTCGAAACTATATGAGGAATAGATCTCATCTATCTATTATCTCACTTCCTGGTATAGTTGCAATAAATGAGAAAGAAAAAGAAAAAAGGAGAAAAAGAGAAGGAAAAGAAAAAAAATAATTACGCCATTGCTATCGTAGTAGTCATCGTTTACGTTGTGAAAACAGAATCGATTGACTCCCATCGATGATGACTCTTATATGTTATTAGTGTCGCGTACACTTGTCCTATGTTAATTATTTCCGGTTCGCGCCCGTTTATATATATATATAGATAGATATATTTATTATATATACGTATGTACATATGGTAGATACGTATCACATAATATCGTCTAATTTTTGAACTTGACATCATTCAATGCTTGTACACGTTAAGCAATATTTCTAGTTCGTATCACGAACGTACGATTAGATTAGTTATTTGATCGTTAAAAATTATCGTAAGTAGAGAAAAAGAAAAAAAAGAAGAAGAAAAAGTAAAGATGATTTTGTGATTTCAAATGTGCGTGTACGTGCGTACGAAGAAGTTTGTCAAAGATTTTCGAATTGTACAAATACGTAGAAAGATTTATTTTAAAACGATAAGATAGACCATGGAGTAATAGTTTCGTAATGAAATAAGGAAAAAATGATTTCACGTTTATACGTTATTAAAAAAAAAAAAAGAAATATCAATCGACATAATTTCTTTTACTTCCGTATATATTTGATCTATCATTTTTATTAATTAACGATAAATATTTCCTAAAATAAATGATCTATATAAATGTGTGCGTGTTTATGAATATTTCGATCCGTATAAAAATAATTGTTAATATTTTACGTCACTCGTAGTATCTTTCTGATATTTCCTTATAAATACCGATCGCATTAATACAAAATACTGACCACGAAATAATTTCAATAACATCGAATAACGACGATCTAATAATTTCTCGAGTCATCGATTAATTTTTTACAAATTAAAAATATCGAATTATTTTTTTAATATTTCGAAATTGCTTGGGAATACGGGTGAGATAAAATTGAAGAAAAAAAAAAAAGAAAAGAACACAAAAAGAAAAGAAAAGGAAAGAGAGAGAAAAAAAAAAGAAAAAGTATAAGAAAGAAATCGAATGACGTTAGTCGTAAGAACGTTTCACTGATAAGAATCGTTCAAGTGTCTTCTCGTTTATCTTTCTCACTCTCTCTCTCTCTCTCTCTCTCTCTCTCTCTCTCTCTTTCTCTCTTTCTCTTTTTCTCTCACGTCCCTCGTTCTCTGGTTAGTTCGTAAAGACAGACCCGAAGAAGACAGGATGATACCTCTTGCCTTATGACCCGTTCATACTACTCTCTTGGTAAACTTAAGTTCCCTTTAACTAAACTCTCTAATTGACGGGTTAACGAGCGTTAACTCCCAACTTCCTGTCAGATTTAACTGTTTTCTTTCGGTTTTTGAACATGTAAATATATATTTCTGCGATTCACATTACATATAGATAAGATTACCTTGTATAAATATATTATCATTATTATTATTAAGTAATAGTAATGGATTTAGTAATAATAATAATAATAATAATAATATTTCTATCGAACATTTTCTTCTTACCATCTGCGTTATATCTTTCTAATGTCTCGTGCAATATCTAAACGGTAATAAATTTCAATGAGGATTATCATTTTAATCTGTTACTATCCGAGAAATAATATTTTCGATTCGGTGAACACGGATCTCTGTGAAATTTATTTCGACTTGATATAAACTGATTAGAATGTAGACAGGTAACTTGGGACGAATTAATTTAATTGTAGAACGAAGATGTATATATATATATATATTTTTTTCTTTTTTCTTCTTTTTATTAGAATGAAAAAAGAAACGATTTATTTATTCTTTTATCGAAGAAGAAGAAGAAGAAGAAGAAGTGAAATCTTTCTGAGGAATTAATTCGTTCTCCTCGGTTAACAAGTTAACGAAGAACCCCATCGGGATCATTGCACCTTCGAAAGTTCTCCCTCTCTTTTTCTTCCTCTACAGTTTTTTTATTATTATTTCTTCTCGAATGGTTGAACACACGTTTCCGTCCGAAGAACATCAAAATTTCTTACATAATGTCCGATCCATAATATAAATATCGTTCGAATCTCAGACATACTTTGAAAGAACGTAGAAAATTTTATTTATCAAATAAAAAAAAAATAATAATAATAAAGATTCCATTAACGAAGAACTATTGTATGAATAAAAAAGGAAAAAAAAAAAGAAAAGAAAAGATTATTAAAAATCGTATATCAATCGGAGGGAGAGGAAAATCGTGATAATTTCATTATTCCCGAAATTATTATCTGTCCGAAGAAATTCGATAATAATCGAAGTCCGATATAGGAGGATCAAAAAAAAAAATCGTATTGAAGAAGGAAATCAAGCGAAATTTATTATCAGCCGTGTGCGAGAGTGTCTCCTCTTCGAAAATCAAATGCGATAGCAGCGAATTTCTCAGAAATTTCAAGCAAACACGTCACCACGAGCATGACCTCAATTATTAGCTTAATTGTAAGTTATCATTATGTAATCCTCTCTTTCTCTCTCTCTCTCTCTTATTCTTTCTCTCATTTTCTCAGTAATTTTTCTATTTCTTTTTCTTTTGATATCCAATATAAGTAATTAATTCACTTTAAAGACGTACGTCTATTAAAATTAACACATTATTTTATCGATATATATATATATATATGTATGTATGTATATATATAAAAAAAGAAAAAAAGAAGAAGAAAAAAGCCACGTAAACGATTAGAAAAGATCGAGTAAAAGAATTTTTGCAGTCTCACGATACAACGCGATATAAACGTGAAACGCGACGCATTTCGATGCTCGTACGTACATACATAGATACATAAATACATATGTACTTACATACATAAATACACACGTATATATATATATATATGTGTGTGTGTATATATATATATATATATATCAGGGTACTTTATCGGTAAGAAAAATATTTTATCTCGACGATAAAACAAACATGATCGAACAATTTTAACGAACTTTTTACACGACATTAATGCGATTAAAAGAACACGAGACAGAAAACGTTAGATCGTAATTGGTCGTTAAAAATATTTATCGATACGTACGATATATTCGAAAACTATAGAATATACATATTAGTCGCGTGATAATAGTAAATATATATATATATATATATATATATGTATCTTATATTCGAAGAGATTCCGTTGAACTTTGCTATCGCCTGTTATCTTATTTACATACTATCCAAAATCGAAGTTTGACATTTAACCAAGGAAAATCTAAATGAAAACTTTTGAAAAGAAAACCTACGTAGAGTATATTTATATTTATATATATATATATTTAAACAGATATTAGATAAAAACATAATAAAAAGAATAAAAAAAAAAATGAATCCTTACCATTGCCTTCTCTTCCTTCGTTAATTGCATACAATCCGACGGATTATTACTATTGATCGTAGGATACATCGAGAACATCGTGTAATTGTGATCCTCGACGACGTTCTCGTAATAACCGGAGGTTGGGACGCGTTGCATTATCGATCTCCTCGTAATATCTTTCTCGATATACGAAGAAATTTCACCGAAATCTCGAAACTCTCTCGAATTATAATGTTCCTTCATAGGTGTCACGAGGGAAAAATTACTAATTTCTTTTTTACGTAATCGTATGCGCGCACACACCAACCGAGAAAGAAAAAGAAAAATAAGGAAAAGAAAGAAATCGAAAAAAATTAAAAAAAAAAAAAAAAAGAAAAAAAAGAAAAAGAATCAAGGACGACGATCTCGTGTAAAACTTTCGTTAGCGCCTTTTCGACGATTTTTCTATTTTTTTTTCTCCTTTTCTTTTTCTTTTCTCTTTCCAAAAAAAAAAAAAGAAAGAAAAAAATGGAGAATTGTAGACGGCAAAAAACAGATAAAAGAGAAAGAAACGAATCGTATCGAATGTAGTCACACACACGAATCGTTGAAAATATTTTCACAGTGTTTCAAACGTTCCCCGTAAGAAAAAAAAGTTTTTCTTCTTGTTCTTCTTAGCTTTTAGTCGTCTTAGTCGTCGTCGTCCTCCTCGTCGTCGTCGTCGTCGTCGTCGTCGTCGTCGTATCGACGAAAAGCATTGCACACGCTCACGTATCTCAACTGAGTCCGCCAACGTGACTTGGAAACTATATAGAAAGAGTCTCTCTCTTTCTCTCTTTATTCCCCTACTACTCTTCAACACACTCACCAGACTATCCCCTCCATTGCGGAGTGTTAACCGAGCTTATGCTACGTGACGTCACCGCCATCTTGATTGCTGATTCGCGCGATACCGCTTCGACCAATCGACGCACGTTAAAGACCAAAAGACCGAACTTGTTTCGTAGTAGAACTTCAAGGAATCGAGAGGAACGTGCCGAGAGAAAACAAGATACCCTTTTTCCAGGTAGAAGAACGAGATATATGCGAGCGAGGAGATTTAATCGATCGGAAAGTCCGGAAGTTACGATTTCATTGAATAATTTTTCGTTCCTTTCTCTTTTATCTTCCTGCTCTTCTTTTACTTCTACTTCTTCTTCTTCCTTTTCTTTTCTTTTCTTTTCTTTTATCCTTTATTTTTTTCTTCGAAATGACGACGATTTTTCTTCCCTTTTTCTCGATTTTATTTTTATTTTTTTTTTTTTCGTTAGATATTCTTCAACCCTGTCAATTCTGATTTCTTTCTTTTTCATTGTCCCTTTTTATTTATCTATTTATTAATTATTCGTCACTATCATTTTCATTTTTCTTCAAGCCATTAACGATTTTAATATTCCGATAGCTTCGATCTATCAACTCTGAATTCTTTCCTTTTAATCGTTCTTTTTTATTGATCTATAATCATTATCATTATTATTTTTCTTTAAGTTATTAACGAAGACGCCGATTACTTTCCCTTCTTTTTCTTTTCTTTCACGATTTTCTCTCTCTCCCTCTCTCTCTTTCTCTCCTTAAATTTAAATACCTGATCATCGTTCGTGATAGAGAAAAAAAAAAAGGGAAGCGAAATAAACGAGATAGGAAAGAATAATTGTAATATTAAAATTTGAAGAATCGGTATTAGGCTAATAAGAAAACGAAGGATGATGATAATGACGACGACGATGACGATGATGATGCGACGCATTATAAAGACAATCGTGTGTGGACGAATAATGTCAAGGCGAAATCATTACCGATTTGGCACGTGACCGAGTCTTCTCGTAAAGTCGACTCTCGATATTCTCGTATACTCTTTTCTTTCTTTCTGTCTTTCTCTATCTCTTTTTTGTCTCTATCCCTCTCTATCTCTTTCTCTTTCTCTCTTATATACCGTTGAAATATACGAGTCGAGGGAACGCTGAACTTCGCCCACGAAAAAGTTCTCCTTTCTCTCCGTTCTGTTCTGACACAAAGAGAGCAAGGATAATGAAGTAGAGAGGACAAAATATCCGTCGTCTTTTACAATCATAATCGTCGTACTCTGTTCTATAGTCTTCGTCAACGTTAGCATTTTTATTTACAACCACAAACTCTCTTTTTTCTCATCGAATAATATTTTTTTTCTTTCTTTCTCTCTCTCTCTCTCTTTCTAGGATAGAAAGAAAGAATTTATTTTAATTTATTAAAAAACATCCCCCTCTTCACCCTCCTCAATCATCTCCACACCACCATCATCAACAAAACAACCAACCAATCAACCCTTTACCTCTCCGTCCCCAATCATCGTGAAGATTCGTTTTCTTTCTTTACTTCTTGTTTCTTTTTTTTTTCCTCCCTCTCTCTCTCTTTTTTTTCTTCTTTTCTTTCTTTCTTTCTTTCTTTCTTTCTTTCTTCAACACGTTGCAAACGTGCAACGAACTCCGAGGTGAACGCACGTTCATTCGGTGCAACGCACGAGGAAGTCAAGAAAACGAAGAAAAGAGAGGGCAAACCCAAGCGTATTTGGTTTTCTTTGTTCAATGGAAAATTTTATGAGAACAACAACAACAACAACAACAACAACGACGACGACGACGACGACGACGACGACGACGACGATCACAGTCTTATTTCGTAACGATCGAAAAAAAACAGCGTTCAAATTGCAATATATTTTAAAAAAGAAAGAAAAAAAGAAAAGAAAATATGAATACGTTTATACGCGTAATCGACTCGCGTATAAACCCGTTAACATTTTTATTTTAACTACATTATACACACACGCACAATAAATATATCTACGTGGATGTGGGTGTGTGTGGCCTGTGCGTGTTTTTATTTCTAAACTGCACACGTCGTTACTCGTCCGAAGTTAAACTGATATCTTATCAGGAAGGACAAGCGTAGAAAAGAGCGTAGAAGAAAGCCCGCGTGTTTAACGTTGAAATCCTTCCTGAAATTTTTCTCGAGTTTTTTTTTCTTTTTTTTGTTATTTTTTTCTTTGTAATTTTTCCGAAAATATTTTTCCATTCGACGGTATTCAAATGTATTTTACGGGAAGAGAATTTTCTTTTCTTTTTTTTCTTTTCTTTTCTTCCTTCTTTTTCCTCTTTTTTGTCTCTTTCTTTTCTTTTCTCGTAATCGTTATCGTTGTAATTGTCGTCGTCGAATTGTTGTTATGGTTGAAAATTTGACAAGATTATTTACTTCGTAATCAATCAGTAAAAAAGAAATATCATTGTTGTCACAGGTCGGTTGGTCATAAAACGAGATAACAATCGGAAAAAAACGATGTAAGATTTATGAACTTGTTTTCTTTAATTTTTCTTTTTTTAAGAATTCTCGAGCAATAGGATATTTAAAATTATCTCGCAGCATCTTTATCTTCTATTCTTCCCACTCGAACGCTCGATTACATTCGAAAATATTTATCGAAAAATAAAAGGAAGTGAGGATAACGAATAATATTCCAATAAAAGAAATTATCTAGACCCTTCAACACTTAACATTCCGAGAGTGTAATAAAAGAATGGTTTATAAGTTAATTGCGTTTTCTTTATATACGTCAGAAATAAATATCTTTATCCTTATCGTACAACTTTCGGAAAATCTTTTAGGTTTAATGAAAAGAAGATAAAATAAGATAGATATAATGTATGCTAATCGGTCTGGTAATATATTGGCAAACGTTTGCTCGTTGTAAGCTTTCCCGTTCGTTCGTTCGTTCTTTCGTTCGTTTTCGAACGGCCATTGCGATAAGGAAAGACAAACCTTCTTGGAAAGGCGATCGTATTAACTCAGGTGGTTGTAAAATTGACGTAGTTATTTTCTTATTTTTGTATAATATACCTTAATTGTTTTCGTTGCGAAGAGACCGTAAAGAGAGACTAAAGAGGAATTCGGTAATCCCATAATAACCATAAAATATTTAAGTCTATGCGTTACTAATATAGAAAATCTTAATTGATGAGTTTTGAAATTTTTTAACGAAGAAGAAATGATATATATATATATATATATGTATTTTATTAATTATTTCAATAATATAAAATTATCACTAAAATAAATATTTCCAATTAATTATTTTCTATTAACATATATATATATATATATATATATATATATATATATATAAAATTTTATTTCGTTTTTAGAATCACAATGCAATTTCTAGATATATATTTATTTGTTTATGCACAGTTATATGGATTGTTAAACGTATAAAAAATATTGCTTATATACACGATTAACCTCCGTATATGTACATACGTATATAAATGTCACGATCGCAGTTGTATATTAGTCAGGAGCATAATCGTGACCTTCTTCGCAAAAAAAAAATAAAAAATAAAAAAAACAAAAATTTCATTCTCAAGAGTGTATTTACTTGCATAGTTGTTACTCATACACAAACATGCATACATACATACATATATATATATATATATATATATATATATATATCGTAAAAGAAAATCTAAAGTTGCGTCTATCCTCGAAGGAGGACAAACGAAACGACACAGAGAGACATAGAGACATAAAAAGATAGACATGGAAAGACAGAGTCAGAGAAAGAGAGAGAGAGAGAGAGAGAGAGAGAGAGAGAGAGAGAGAGAGAGAGAGAGAGAGAGAGAGAAGCGACACGAAAAAACCGAAGGCTGGACGTTTCGAAAGGATCGTCGGGTCTTTTGTTCTCGCGACAAAGAGACATTTTAATGAGCATACGCTTAAAGTCTCTTGGGGTTAATCGAATGTTTGTGGGTAACAGGTATTCGATCGTGTATAGAATGAAAATCAATACGAAAATTCAAAGCTCGAAGAGAGAAAGAGAGAGAGAGAGAGTAATGCTAAGAGAAAGAGAGAGAGGAAAAAAAAAAAAGAAAGAAAGAAAATATTTTGAATATATAAACAGGTGGTCGCGGCTAAAGAAGTAAAAGAAAAAAGAAAAGAAAAAAAAAAGGGATGAAAGACAATGGGAGGAGGGGTATAAAAAGAAGAAGAAAAAAAAAGAAAACCAGGATGACGACGATGAAACGGTGTGATAATTTTTTTTGAAAGAAAAAAAAGAGAAATAAATGAAGAAAAAATAAAATGAAATCTATGTGCGTTTTATTTTTATCTATACAAAATAAAGATATACCTATGTACTTATATATATTTTTCTATTTATTTTTCTATTTTTCTTTATATATATATATGTATGTATGTATGTATGTATGTATGTATCTATGTATCTATGTATACGAAAATAAAGGATTTGCCATCACTAACAGGAAACATTTTCTTTGTTTGCGGATACATAGCTAATATATATATATATATCGTTGCACTTCGAACAATATAGAGACTCTTAATATTAGTGAGAATAACAATTTTCTATTCTATAAATCGAATATAATGATACAAAAATATGTTTCTCTCTCTCTCTCTCTGTCTCTCTCTCTTTCTCTCTCTATTTCTCTATCTTTCAGATTTGAATTATCTGATCAAATATCTTTGTTATTCATCAATTTCTCTTCTATCTTTATTTCTGCAATTCTACCCTAGTCAATTAACACCGTAGGAATAATTAAACGACATCTGCTACGACCGGATATCTGCTTATAATGTTAATTCTTTACTCCGCTCGTTTTAACATCAACACATATACACACACACATATATATATATATATATATATATATATATATATATATATATATAGATACGTTACGTACAATACATATACGTAGAATATGTATTGAAGGAGCAGCTTAAACATTGGTCACATCACACTATATCTAATATGCACAAACACATGCATATTTATATATATATATATCTTCGATCGACTCGTTTAAATGGCCGTAGTACTGTCACGAGGTGACCGTGTACGGGTTCTTTATAAAACAGCTGTTGGGGACAGCAGAAGCCATGCCAGCCAAAACGAGAGAATCAATACTATCGTTGCTGGCTAGGTTATGTATATGTGTGTCTACGTATATCTCTTTGTGTCTGTATATATATACACACATATTTAAAATACATTCATATGTATGTAAGTACATAGAGAGAAAGAGAGAGAGAGAAGGGGGAGGGAGAGAGGGGGAGGGAGAGAGAGAGAGAGAGATACAACGAAGGGGAGAGAAACTACTAGATAGGGGTGCACCAATCCCAAAACGAAGCCAAAAGAGAAACCCTCCTGGGGATTTCCTCCTCTACCCTAATCGCTATACTTCTCTTCTTGCCCTTCGTAGTACTAACATTTACGAGCCTCGATATATTACACCTACTCACTTTGAAATTTATTATCGACGTAAGTATAATATTTTTCTCGGTTACTTAGTTATTTAATTACTTAGTTACATCGAACGTATGACTAGAGAAAAAATGCATCCATCGTTTGATCGAAAGAAAAGTAAAGAAGAATGAGAAAGAAAATTTAAAAAAAAAAAAAACAAGAAAACAAAAAAAAAGAAAGATAGGAAAAAAAGAATCAAATATTTTAATACTCAATGTGTGAACGAGCTTTCGTTTGTACGTACATATACGTTGCATATTTGTGATCACGTAAAAAAACGTATACGTATGACTCTGGAAAAAAGTTGTAAACGCGTAATCCAACGCTATAAATACGATTTGCGTCACACAAAATGAGAAGAGAGAAGACTCTCCTCTCTCGGTTTAAACGAGATTTATCACTCGCACGATTCGACGTTCGTGAGATAGTAAGAATTTGTTCGGTAAATTTTTTCTTCTTTTTCTTCTTCTTTACGTACGTACGTATATACGATTTGAATACGTAGATCAGGTTTTTTCTTTTTCTTTCTTTTTTCATTTTTTTAGATACACACATCATTCAAAATATATTCACGCATTGGAGTTGTTGAAAGTTTTAGATTCTTATCTCTTCATTTTATATGTGTATATACATTTTTGCAAATATATATTTATGTGCGTTAGATTGTAATATCCTATATACTATATCGACAAAGTTTATATAATTAAAAAAAAAAAAAGAAAAAAAAAAAAAATTAAAAGAAGAAAGTATTATAATTGATACAAGTATAATAATAAGTATTAAAAGTATTACAATTATAATAATTAGACAATGTACGATCAAATAAATAAATCAAAAAAGAAAAGAAAAGAGAAGAAAAGAAAAGAAATTAAAACGACTAAACAAAAAAAAAAAGGATAAAAATATTCGAGGGATTTAACTTTGTTTGTTTCTTTCTTTTTTTCTTTCCCTAATTAAATCTAAGTCTCGTATAACGCGATTTATATAACGTGACATTTGTACGAAACGAAATGTCCTCGTTATTATAGGTGGCTTAAGTAATATTACGAACGATCCAACGCGTAAAATCTTTCAAAATAAATACACACAAATATATAGATCATCGAAAATAATCATGAATTAATCAGATAATCGAGATTATAATCTTAAGAAAGTTTTTATATGAAATATGAAATATGAAGAAAAAATATTTTCGATTATTCGATATACGATATTTATCGTCGTATTTAAACCTATATTCCGATTGGTTCACGACGTTTCTAACTAAATCCAACAATTTATTGGCGATACATCGTGCACACATGCGGTGTATGCACCTTAAATGGATACACCAGGAGCGTGACCGGAATGAAAGTCGGCGTACTATGTATATATGTATGTATATAGTGTATATATATATATATATATGTATATTGTATATATGTACGTTCGTACTACGTCCGCACGTACGTACGTACGTTCGATCAAATGCGATCTCTCCATTGTATTATCTTCGCAATACAATACAATACAATACAATACAATACAATACAATACAATACAATACAATATATATATATATATATGTATGTGTGTATGTATATATAAAATCTTTTCTAGATGACGAAACTCTCATATATCGTTGAACACCTAAATAATACCTACATACGTATTATTTCTATTTTTTTTTCTATCATTTCAACTCTAATTTATTCAATACTCCAATTGAATTTACTGAATGCTCTCCAAAAGAAAATAAAAAAAAAGATGAACGTACAGGAGTATTAGGGAAGTATTTGGTCAATTGGTATGTCAACGAGGGATAAAAAAAGAAAGGAAAAGAATAAAAAGAAGGAGTAGTCAATGATTTGTCGATCAACAAACGTCGTAACTTTTTGTCGACTCACGCTCGACATAACCTTTTTATCGAACCATACACGACATAACCTTTTTGTCGAGCCACACTCGACATAACCTTTTTGTCGAGCTCGATACGATTATTCGTAATCATATCGAGACTTCCTAATCATTGATCTACGACAAATTTAATAAGAGATAGATAGATAGGTAGATAGATATATAGATAGATAGAGAAAGATGCATCGTAAACAATAAGAAATCTTTTTCGACAATCGACGGTAAAGGAGGAGTTATAAGGAGATGAAAAGAGAAAGAAAAAGAGAAAGAGAGATAGAGAGAGAAATCGGTTTATAGCGATGACGCTAGGGGCCAGTTTGTAAAATTAGCAACGCTACTGCGTGAATATATATATATACATACACACACACACACATATATATGTATGGATATATGATACATATATATATATTCACGGATAACGGATCCACACTTAGCGTGCTCGCTACGAGAGGGACACTTATCTACGAGTTCTCTCTTTCAACGAGAGAGAACCTCTTTTACGTTCTCCCTTCTTGGACTAACCAAGTAACCAAGTAATTTAAACTTATGTACCACATCTACCTATCATAACCTATCTATGGAAATAATTAATACCAACTTAAAGAAAAAATCTTTGTTAAGGAATTGAAGTAGAGTTTAATCGTTAAGAAAATAATTTACTAGATCAAAGACCTTACTACATTACTAATTATACATATCATACATACATACATACATACATACATACATACATATGTGGTGTGTATGTGTGTATATATAGCATGTGTTGTGTGTGTGTGTGTTAGCGTATTACTTTCTGTTTTAATGTATGTCGTAAAAGAACGGTGCCCCTTTCTGGAAAGTTCCTGATCTCTCTCTCTCTCTCTCTCTCTCTCTCTCTCTCTCTCTCTCTCTCTCTCTCACTCACTCATTCTTATACTCCTACTCTCTCTCTCTCTTTCTCTCTTTAACATAGAGGACAAGCGTGCAATCGAAGAGAGTTCGTTCGTTTTACACGCTTTTAAACACCCCGTTGTTTTAGCTGTTTTCTCATCGGTTGCGCGTCCTCAATGTCTTACGTAATACTCTTTAACGGAAAAGAAACGAGGGGGAGGGGTGTGGGAGGAGAAGTAGACGGGGCATGCAGAAAAAAAAACAAAAGAAAAACAAATTCGATTGGAAATAAACGAGTGTGCGTGTGCGTGTATGTGTGTAACGTACTAGTTAGGTTGAACCAATGCATGTTTAAAAAAAGTAAACTTCTTTTTATACTTGAGAACAAAAAACCGTTAAAGATTCATCGATTCAAACTACTATAGATGGATCGAACGAAATAAGAAATAACGTCGAATAAAAGTGATAAAGAAAAAAACGAAGAAGACGAAAATAAGAAACATCTTATGATCGAATCGAATCGAATCGAATCGAATCGAATTACTAACTTCAGATAGATCCAACGAAATATTAATATTATCGAAATAAAAAATAATCTAATAAGATTCGTTTTGTTTTTTCTCTTATTCCTCTTCTTCTTTTTCGAATCGAAATCGAGTAAATGTATTCTATATATCTATATACATATAATATATGTATATATATATGTATGTATGTATGTATGTACTTACGTTGCCCGGCAGCGTAGCTGAGTTAGCGATGCTGGAGAGAAAATCATGGCTGACGCGGGAACTCTGCGACGTACCGCTGTCGCTGGAAACGCTCGAGCTGTCGTACAATACGTCGGACACGTCCAGCTTCATTTTTCTTTATCTTCTTATTTTTTCCCAATTGTTTGTTCGTTCGTGTGCGCGAATGCGTGCGTGCATGCATACGTACGTACATACGTATGTGTGTACGTATATATGCTTTTTTATTTCCCCTTTCGTCGTCGATCAGTCGCGTTAATCACGATACGCGACCACGAGAATGAAGGAAGAAAAAGAAAGTAAAGAGAGAGAGAGAGAGAGAGAGAGAGAGATATCTATCTGTCTCTATCTCTATCTACATATTCCTATTTCTATCTTTATCTTGATAAATAGGGGCACCAAGAAGAACGAAGAAAAAATTAAGAAATAAAAATGAAAGAATAACGGACACAGCGCGATGAGAAGTTTTGTACGTTCGTAAGTACTTAGGTACTTACGTACTTACGTAGTGTACTGTTCGTTTCTCAAGCGTAGCAAAGAATTCGATTCGAAAGATACCGTCGTCGTTCCTTCTCTCTCTCTCTCTCTCTCTCTCTTCCTCTTCCTCTTCTTCCCCTACCACCCTCCCACCTCTTTCTTTTCCTTCGAAACACGTTTAAAAAGCGTCCGAGGTGTGCACGGTTATCGTGCAGCAGGCTCCTTTGCTCCGAAACCGTGCGAAACTAAAAGCCCGATGACTCATACCGCGGGGGAATACCTCGAAAGATTCGCGATGCGTTCGGTCCTATACTCGGCCAAGTTCGGTTAACTTCGTCCCGCCTCTATACGCCCCGACGCTATCCGAGCGACGATGACGTCATTTGGCTATTCGATCTTCGACCAATCGCGACGCAGCGACGCCGTGGAACGCGCGCACCAGGGACGGCTAATACAGCGGGTACTTTTACGAGCGGGCACCTGAATCGGTTACAAAATTTGATTTCGTTTTCTGTTTTTTTTTTTTTTTTTTTTTTTCTTTTACAATTACGAGTCAGTGAATAGAGGTATTTTTTTTCTATTCGTCTTGCAGTGTTAACGTTCGAGCAAGATCGTCTTCGTTTTTTTTTCTCTTTCCTTTTTTTCTTTCCCTTTTTTCTCGAACTCGATCACGTTCGTTGTTTTTTTTTTGTCTTAGTTTTTCTTGCAGGGGTTTTTATTCTTTCTTTTTTTTTTCTTTTAAGTGAGAACAGGTTACATTTATTGAACTCATATACGTAAACACGTAGTTACATCAGAGGGAAAGGGTACCCAATGATTCGTGGTTACCTGAGAAAGAACGTTTAGTGCGAACGGTCGTGATTGGATGATATCTTCTTCCTCGTCGGAAGCGTGACAAAATTTCAACGAGCAACGTTTTTTTAACGTACGAAAGTAGGACACGGTCGTGGGTCCGAAAAATCCGTACGGCCGTTCGCATAACGAAATTTCATTTCGTAGGAGTGTACGTATGTACGTAATCGATGTTAAGGTTAGAATTTCGTTGGATTTATATTTAGAAATTTGGATAGCGAATAATTCAGATTGAAATAACAACGACGTCGAGTATAATACGCGAAGTGCGCGTTAATGGATAACCTGTAACACACATGCATCTTTAAAAGAAATTGCCTTCTCAATCATTTGAACTTCTTTTCTTATTTTCCGCGTGAGTAGCTTCTCGTATATAACAATAGGAGGTTGTGTTATCGCGTAAGAAAGTAAAGTAACAAGTACTAAGGGTGGAATAGAGGGGTTGAAAGATGCATCGGAGCGTGACCGCGTATGTCGACCCCTCTTCCTCAAGAAAAAGGGGACATAGAACGAAATCTACGACGTCGTAAATCGTTATATCGATTGAGAGAAAATGATAAAAGTCTTTAAGAGTGCAAGATGGTTTAAACAAAAAAAAAAGAAAAAAAAAGAAACTCCGACTAAAAGAACTATTCGTTTATTTATTTATTTTTCTCTCGATAATAATGATATCGAAAGTAAAAAAGAAGAAGGAGAAGAAACATTATCGACAACAGCAGCAATAATGCAGCAACAACAAAGTAGTAGTAACAAGAGCAAAAGAAACTTAAAAACACTAGTAATAGTAGAATAGTTCCAACAAGAGTAAGAAGAAGAAGAGTAAAGAAGAACGTAAGAGTACGATATAACGACGTAAGAGTACTAAGTAAGTATTAAGTAGTAAGATAGTAGGATGTAATAACCATCGTAGCTTTTCTCGTAAGCCGAAAATTTCAAATGAGACACGCGCACCGTTTCCAAGAAACGTTGATGAGTCAGAGCCTGGGCTGTCGCGTGGGCGGCGAATGGGGTAGCCGGAACGCATCGAACAAGAGCCGACGTGACTCACCGATCTGATATGTTGGATATTCGCGCCTTAACCTGCCGCCACCGGCTACGACTAGACGACGACGACGACGACGACGACGACGACGACGACGACGACGACGTTCTTCGAGCCGTCCCTTTTCTCTTCACCTCTCTATCTCTTCTTCTCTCTTTCTCTCTTTCTCTTCTCTCCTTTTCTCTCCTCTCCTTTTCTTCTCTCCTTTTCTGTTCTTTTCCCTTCCTTTTTTCCCTCTCTCTCTTTCTCTCGTATGCCTACGGAACTCGCAGGTGGCACCTGTAGCCGAGTGCCCGACATATCCCTTTGCTCGAGAGCTCGACCATACTTCGGTTTACTATACAGCATCTTTCATCTGCTTTCTTTCTTTCTTTCTTTCTTTCTTTTTTTTTCTGTCTTTCTTTTCCTTTGTACGTGTGCGTGTGTTTCTTCCTCTGTTCTTTTTTTATATTTACAAAATGGAGGTTGCAAATATTAAATCGCGATATTCGATGTAATCTGATGGTCGGTCGGTTTTTTTCATCGATAGGAAGATAGAAAGAGAGGGGGAAAGAAATTCTTGTAGATATCTTTAAAAGATATGGCAAATTTTCTTTTATTTATTTATTTATTTTTTTTTTTTGACAATAAATAATATTCGTTCGATGATCTTCTTCTCTTTGCAGAGAGAAAGAGAGAGAGAAAGAATGGCAACTCTCTCTTTCTATCTTTCTTTTTCTGTTGGCTCTCTCTTTCTTTCTCTTTCTTTCTCGTTATATACGCACATGTACATATATATATATATATATATATATATATATATAGACGAATGAAGCGCAAAGAGCTGACATTCACCCGTTTACCAGCTTCGCATCCATGATGAAATTCGAATAGACAGACGAGTGGCAGTCGTCCTTGAGCCAACTTCTGCCTATATAGCCAAGGACCTAGCTTGATCGCCATATTTGAATGTGCTTAACGATTAGAAAAATTACGACGTTGCGGAATGTCATTGCCATTTCGAATCGCGAATTGAATCGCGGTGCCGTTTCATCTCAACGAGAATTACATAGCACTTACCCTTCTTCTTATTCTTATTCCTCTTCTTCTTTTTCTTATTTCACATTCTTATTCTTATTCCTCTTATTTTTCATCAGAGAGAGAGAGAGAGAGAGAGAGAGAGAGAGAGAGATTCTGATCTATGAAGGTGCTTTACGATCGTGTTGGAACGTAGATCGATAAATGGATAAAAAAAAAAGATCGATGGAATCTAATCGCTATTTCTACGTAATACATACATGTATCTCTCTATCTTTCCCTTTTTCCGTTTTCTCTATTATTTAAAATCGTATAAACAAGCTCGTTCAATTACGAAACTTGTAACAATCTTTTTAACGTTAGCTGAATTAACGAATTACTATATCTAACAAGAAGAAAAGAGCTTCCCTCCTCATTGACATACTTTTCTCTTCGGCAAACTATGTAACACGGACCTTGTCGAACGAGGTCGAAGGTCTCGAGATTAGGACAAATAACGCGCTTGAGAGATCGCTTCGATGATAGAAAAGTTTTCCTAGTTTGAGTTAACTTAAAGTGATTACATTTGTGTATTAGAGTTTTGAGTTTTAAGCTGAGAGGAAATATTTAATGATAATCTTCCTTATCTAATTCTATTCTAATGATAGTAAAAATATCCTGAACTATTAAGTACTTATTTATTACGATATAATATACTTTAATAGGTTATTAGACATATTTACAAATTAATACTATCTATCCATCTATCTATCTGTCTCTATTAAAAATTATTATACGTATATTTTATCTATCATCTTGAAAACATTTTTTATTTATTATTATTATTATTATTATTATTATTATTATTATTATTATTATTATTATTATTATTATTATTATTATTATTATTATTATATATATATATTTTTTAATAGATTTAGAAAGGAAAATCATTGATCTTGTTTTCCAACCGATAATACAGTTTTCTCAGTTATCTGTTGAACAACGATAAGTGTCTACTAGCATAGTTGGTTAGTCAACGATAAAATCATTCGTTTGTTTTTCGAACATTTATAAAACACATTCTTAAAAGACGACAATCATATTGAATAGCTCAACACAATTATATTCCTGTCGTATCTTATCGACGACGTTTCACAAAGATAAAACTAGCCTCTATTGCTACGTTACCATGTTTTACAATAGTTGTAATAACAATAATAATAATAAAAATAATAATAATAATAATAATAATAATAATAATAATAATAATAACAATAATAAAAATAATAATTATTATAATTATAATTATAATTATAATAATAATCGTTTCCTCTTTCTCTCTCAAATTTCGCAGTCGTCGACGAAGCAAGTTGAAACTAGTACGAATATTTCTCTGTGTTTCAAATTAATCAAACTTTCAGAGATTGTTTCTATTTAACATCTGTTCAGGTAACTTTACCTGTATGTTTAATATTATACGATATGCGTTGGTAAAACAATGTTGTATTGAGTTTTTTTTTTTTTTTTATAAACTACAAACATCAAACGTTAAATAATCGCGGCTTGTCGTCATTTCTTTGCATCGATATTACAATACTATTAAGAATCATTTCTTTATATATATATATATATATATAAAAGAAAAAAATAGAACATCTATCAACCGTTCTATACCATATCATATCTTAAAACTAATTACACGAATCAAAAACGAGAACTAAACGACTATTCGACTATCGATTGTAACGGTTTAACGGATAACTGTGCAAACTGTATTACCGATCGGAAAACCATCGATAATTCCATATACAAAAAGAAAGAGAGAAAAGAAATAAAAAATAATATTATAATCAATATCACTTTCGATTAGATCCATACTCTTCTCAATTTAATGAATTAACAATACAAGAAAATGTACAATTTTATTAAAAAACAAAAAAAGAAAAAAAGAAAAAGAAAAAAGAATTACAATTAATCAACATTACGCTTTTAATTAGATTTCTTTTTAATGCGAACGATCGAAGAGTTTGATAAAAAAAAAAAAAAAAAATAAAATAAAATAAAAAAGGAAAAGAAAGAACACGTAGAAGAAGAAGAAAAAGAAAAAGAAGAAAGAAGAAAGAAGAGGAAAGAAAAAAGAAAAAAGAAAAAAACGAAAAGAACAAAATAAACTTCCATACGTAAAGTGAATGAAACATGATCGAATGTAATACGTTCTCTACGTGGAAGAGAAGGGTCATTTCCCGAGATAAGAGAGACAAAGAAAGAAAGTTAAATGGGGTCCTATGTATATTGCCTGTGAAACGTGAAACGTGAAATATATAAGCGATATAAGGATTCGCGAATAATAAATGCAAAGAATGAAATCGAACCGTACCAAACGAACCAAACGAACCAAACGAACGAACTATGTAAGTTACTGTGCGTCTGGACTCTGCTCTCTCTCGCAGCTGCGAGACAAGAGCTCGTGGAAGTTGCACGAAATGAGTCAACGCTTCCTCCCTCTTCTCTCTCTCTCTTTCTCTCTTTTTCTTCTTTTTTTCTTTTTCTTTTTTTTTCCTTCTTTTTTTTTCCTCTCTCTTTTTTCATGGCGCGAAAACAGCACGTGCGTTACAGCTCGCTGCTTGCTGCGGCTCGTTAAAACGGTGGATAGACAATACGCGAGCCGTTGTTGATATCATGTGCGTGCGATTTCTTTATTAATGCACACGATTCTCATTGGTTCGTTTCTTTACACGTATGTGTATATATATATATATATATGCGTTTATATATGCGTGTATATATGTGTGTATAAATGCAACGAGAGAGAGAGAGAGAGAGAAGTGTAATTAAATGCAATCGCTACGTTCCTTTTTTGCTTTTCTTTTTTAATTTAATTTAATTTTTTTCGTGGTCTCCTTTTTCTTCTTTTTCTTTTTTTATCCTTCTTCTTATTCTCCTGATACTCTCTTCTTCATATTTTATTTTATATCGTATATTAGATTTTGTTTCGTATGCATGAAAGAACGTTGGATCTTTTCTCTCTCTCTCTCTCTCTCTCTCTCTCTCTCTCTCTCTCTCTCTCTCTCTCTCTCTTTTTTACTTTTTTATGTAAGATATACTTATATATTATATATATGATTTTATTAGGTGATATATAATTGATATATTTATATGATTTTTAATGATATATAATTATATGATATATATATATATATTATAAAATCGATTTATTTATTTATCTAACGATTTATTATTTTACTTTGTTACAGATATATAAACGAATGTATAAGTACGTGGAATAGATCGGATCGTTTATTTTCATCTATTTCATTTTTCTTCTCTGTTTTTTTCGTCCGGCTTTTTTTGAAGATAAAATCGTACAACAACAACGACGAGGATGATCGTCGGTAGTAAGTCATTACATTGTTACATATATATATTTCCATAGGATAATTCAAAACCTTTCGAAAAATGATAATATTTAAGTATAAGATAAACTATTATTTTGTTACTTATAATTATTCTTCCTTTTTTTCTTTTCTCTCTCTTTTTTTTTAAGATTTATTAACAATTGAAATAGATAATAACAACGTATGCATGTATTTATATATATATATACAAGGTGTTTAAAAATTATCGTGATGATGATCAGAAGGAAAAAAATTAATTGTTAACTCTTATCTACTGAATATTATTGATTTATCGAAATCAAATCAAATGGAAAGTATTATCGTAACGTAACTGTATACCATTAGTATAATATATAGAAAGAAAGTAGAATTAAGGAAATGAATTTTTCTTAATTTATGTATGCTTATGCGTACGTGAACGTGCGCCTTTGTTTTTCACCATATCATATATATATATATATACATATATTTCTTACGAGCGAAATAGATCGTAGTTTTTTTTTTCTTCCTAAATAGAATAAAAAGTAAACTATAAATCGTTTAGATGTGTATGTGAATCTACTTATAAAAAAGGAAAAGTTAAGAACAAACAAAGACGTGGTCGGTTAGAAGCCTGAGAATATACGATTCCTTAGAAAGAGTTTCTTTAAGAATGCATAGAGATCTAAAGGTCATTAAAATTCTTATTATTGCGAAACATTTTTTTTTCTTTATTTTCAAAAGTAATCATTTCTACATGCTTTAACTTTGTACATACGATATATATATATATATATATATATATATATATATATAATTTCTATAGTAATCGTCGATTATTATGATCGATCTTTTTGAAATTGTCGATCCACGTTCGATTGGTTTGTTTTTACATAAAGCGACGATATATTAAGTAGAAATTGATTTATATCGACTTTAATATATCGCTTTAAAATATTGTCGCAAATTTCTCATACAATTTAGTAACATTGTTTTTCTATGTGCACATATATATACATACATACATACAACATACATATATATATATATATATAAATACATATATACCAAGGCAAATAAATGTTATCCTGACGATACGCGTGCCAACCAAAACAAGATCTTCGTACGTAGTGGGCGTAGACGAGAGGCGCCTGCATGGAATTATAAATTTTAGCTGTCGCGTCGCTTAGTTCTGTTATTTTGACCCGTCGTCGCAGGTAAAAAAACGAAGATAAGGGAATAACTTGGTAGGTAGTCAGTCCCTTTATGTATATATATATATACATATATATATATAAAACTCTTTCTCTCTCTCTCTCTCTCTCTCTCTTTCTCTGTTTATTTTTTACTTTTTCTTTTCCTCTCATATACGTACATGTTCGTTTAGACCACCGGAGCCATTGTATGCAAAGAGCTTTCCGGCAATAATTTAATACTTTTAACGACAAAGAGAATTCTAGCATACCTTTTCTTTTTTTTTTCTTTTTTTTTCTTTTCTTTCTTTACTCTCGTCATTCCTTCTTCTAACCTTTTCATTCTCTTTCCACATCCTAACTAGCCTAGCCACGTTGGAAAGGAAGAAAAATGTCTAGGCCCTTTTAATGTTACTCCTTTCGAGTCCTCGAAAAACTTAACGAAGAAAAATATTTCTTTTATATTTTTGACAATCTTTTTGTATCCCTTGGAAGAGAGAGAGAGAGAGAGAGAGTGAGAGAGAGAAAGATAGAGGGGAGGAGAGGGGGTATTATACAACAAAGAAGAGATCTCAGTCGTCTAGAGTGTCGCTAATTACTCACGACGCTATCGAAAGATGAGTAAGATTTTTAATGAGTGCAGAAAAGTGTTTCACAGAACGCGGATTGCACTATGGCGTGAAGAGTATATCAAAACATAAACCGCGTGAGATAAGGCACGATCGGACGAGTAATAATGTGTATATCTCTCTTTTTTCTTCTTCTTTTTTTTTTTTTAAGTTCGACTCCTTCGTTATCTCTTTGGATAGGCCGAGATCAGTCGTGGAAACGGAAAATGAAACTGAAACTCGTGTTAAATGCGACTGGTTTATTAAATTCAATCTATTTCTATACGAAATATCAGAGTATCGTTATGTCAGTTTTTATTTTATTTAATAAAGTATTCGATAGGTACGGATTGATTGTTGTATATATATTTTTTTTAATATTTCGATAAAATAATTTATGTTTCATCTTAGTTGCTTCGATCGAGCAGAAATTCTTATCGATCGGTTTTTTTCAGTTATCGACTGTTGCGTTAATTATCGACTGTGCCTATTTCTTATCGACAGTTTTTCTTACCTACTATTTCTGTCGGTTATTCACTAGTTTGCGAGATTTAGTTCTAGAGGGCGTTAGTTGTTTATTGTCGATTTAGAATTTATTCAGGTCGGTAGAAAAGGTGTACATGATTAATAACACGGTATGTAAAAGACGATAATTTATAGTTAAATAAAACGTTACATATCTAATTAATACTAACAGTAACTAAGTATTTCCTCCTAAGACTTGGTTCATTGCAGACATCTCTTTATAGGACATAGGTTTTAACATTAATCCAGGTACAGGTGGATTCAATTCCAAATCTCTCAGTTCATTGACTTTGATCTTTAAATCACTTCTCAGTTTATTCACTTCTATGTCGCATTGTTTTTGATCTGTAATATCAAAATATTTTATAAATTATTCAATTGAACAACATCAAAAACAAAATCCATACCCTTTAAAAGCAATTCTTCTGCAGTTTTACTTGGCATTTTTAATAACATAGGACCTATAGCCATCCAAGTTTTTTCACAGTTTGCTTTTTGCAATGCTCTCATGCCAACCCTGTCATCGTTTCTTCGTTTATCAAGTGCAATTATTTCTTGTCTGTCAGTTAGAATCTCTCCAGCTTTTTCTTCAACTTGTTCCAAATGTTGTAATAATTCTTGTTGTTCCTTCATATTTAACAATTGTATTCACTGATTTAAAATAATAAAGTATTATTGATTTATTAGTACACTTTTGTTAACGATAAACGTAAAAACGAAAATCATCCGGAAACGTTCTTGTTTAGATAGGTTATAAAATTCTTCGATTAGAATTCGATAGAAAGAGAGACATAGAAAAAAAGGTAGAGAATATGATCAGCTGCACTTATATCACGATTGGTGCGCCACGTGGTGGACGTTGACAATAACTAGTATGCAATATTATCTATTGATATGTCATCGTTTTTGTTTTAGTCGCTCTACTTTACCGACCAAAGATTTGACAGAAAGACGATGCACTTTCGACGAATAAGTGCATCGTTGCAACAGACCTACGTGGATCATATTAATCGTATAACATACGTGTGAGAGGCATCGACCGATGCTCTTCCCACGTATTTGTCAATGAATGTAATTGATAACTGCAATTCGTTTATGATATTAATATAAATCATAAAAGATTTATATTATATATATATATATAAATATATATAATAACTAAATTTATATTTAAAAAAAGTATTTAACATTATTTTTTTCCAAGATATATTTCACGGGAGATTTATTATATTAATACGAATTAACGTTAAGCTTCTTCTATAATTGATAATATTAATTCAAAAGGCAATGGATATCGAAGTAACGATCTTAGTGGCTACGTGACCGTACCATCGTAACGGAGGTTTTACAAATATTTACGAGTTGCAGCTGGAGATAAATCAACGTAAACGTAGTCACGCAATTCGTGACGTTTCCGAGGACGTTTAGTCTTACGAAATTCTCGACGTAATACGTCATCGAATAATTAACGTTTTCGTCCCATTAACTTTTGACCTCTTTTCAAAGTCTAACATCAGAGAGATTATATTCTACAGTTAAGATTATATTTTTATATTTTATTTATCTTTGTAATTAATTAAAGAACTTTTTTATTTTGAGAAAAAGAGAAGAAGAGAAAGATTGAAGAAATATCGATTGAAGACGGTTCGTTGGATTCTTTCTTTTTTTCTTTTTTTAATATATATATATATATATTTTTTTTAGTGTGTTCTATTTTTTCTTTCGTTACAAAGATATTATTAATTAACTGAGAGAAACATCATTGAAACTTTCGGTACCCGTTTGAAGTTTAATCTCTAATGGAACGGCCGTCGCAATTAGACGGGACTTATATTTTTCTATCGTATTCTCTTTATCCTCTACCGTATACTCGTATGCAATGTTTGAACGTGCATTCTTAGGCACGTGACATGGCACGCGTCGGTCGTTACACTATAGCCAATGGCAATTGTTTCCCCTAAAAATTATTGGCTAGCACCGAGCAAGCCGCGAACGTTCTTACATACATGCATAAATGCACACATTCATATATACATACGTCTATCATTATTATTATCAACTTCGTTATTTTTAATTTTTACACTCTCCATTCTTCTCCCCACTCACTTCATTAATTTCTTTATTTATCGATTGATTTGATTTTATTTATTGTAAATAAGTTTACGATTTAATTTTGTTGTTTTTGTTATCCGTTTTATTTTCGTTCGCTTGTTTATTCGATATTTAATCGGGAAAAAAAAAAAGGAAAAAGAAAGAAAGAAAGAAAGAAGAAAGAAAGAAACAAGATACGTCGAGAATGTCTAAGATTAAATTCTAATCCAAATTAAAAATAATATCTCGAACGTTTGTTTAATCATAGTTAGGAACTTTCTCGCACACTTTCTAACGATCCTTCTCTTTTATATTCCGACACGTGTCTTGTGTATATTGGGGTTTAAATTAATCCGTTTATCATCGAAATTAAAAAGGAAGGGATATAAAGAATTTCAATGGTTCTTTGTAAAAGTGACGTCAATGATTTGATCGATCGATCAAAAAGAATACGAAATTCGCAATTCGTACGATCAGCTAAATGTTGCGAAATGGTGCAAATAAGTTTCTTCGTCTTGTGGGAGCAATGAACTACGCATTAATTCGAGACAGAGGCGGAAAGAAACAGAAAGAGAGGGAGAGGAAAAAAGAGAAAAATAAGGAAAGAAAAAAGAAGAAGAAGAAAAAAAACAAAGATGGAAAGAGAGAATTGACGTCAGCAAAATTATAGTATGTCAAGATATCTCAATATAAACTTGTTGGTATCACTGGTGAGACAAATAACTGGTCATTTGGTATCGTCAAATTTGACAATGTTATCATTGTCTATAGTTTTATCTTTTTAAAGCCTATTACCGACTAATCAATCAACGACACGATAGTTTGCATGAAAACTATCGAATGAAACCAAGTTTCATTTCTTTTGATTTTCTTTTCTTTTTTTTTTTTATTGGAAATTGATTATATTAGTCATTTTCTACGAATAACTCGAGATAATCGTTTTCAGTTTTTTCTCTTTTTTTTTCTTCTTTTTTCGTTGAAACATTGATATGATATTCGTATACGATAATACTCTTTTTCGGAAAGTATAATCGTAATTAAGTAAAAAAAAAGTATAAGTACGTGTTTAAAATAACAACGTAAGAATGAAAAAAAAGAGACAAGGAGATAAAAAGAAAAAGAAGAGGAAGAGGAGAGATTGCAAAAAAAAAGAAAAGAAAAGAAAAGAAAAGAAAACATAGAAGACGTTTTATCGATCGTCCGAATGAAAAAATTATCGAATACAAAGTTTCTTTCGTTTCTTTGAAAATTTCGATGTTAGATTTAATCATTTTCTTCGTCGAATTCGAAACAGTCTCGTCGTTTACATCGTTTAATGTGAAATTGATTTCTTAACATATGTACACGATTTCTTTCGACAATCTATACATATACATATATATATATTTTTTTAAATCGATCGAAAATCATTCAACTTCGATTTTAAATATCGATTAATTCCTATTCGAGACAGTTCAAATCAATAACCTTTCTCTTTTCAAAACAAAACAATAAGTCATTAAAACCTCCCTTTTCCTTTCAATTTTTCTCTTTACAATTGATCAAACAAAATTGAAAAACACAAAGTTTAGCCTCGCAAATCCCAACGAGACAATTGGGTACTAATTTTTAGGATCACTTATCGTTGAGTATTCGATCAATTCGATTATCAAAAATTCTGACGACATATATTGGCCAATCTTTGAAATAACTCGAACGAGTTCGGTATGACGTACATCGAACGTTGGTCGAAAAAAAAACATCGAAAAAATAATTAAAAAAGAAAAAATACGAGAGAGAGAGAGAGAGAGAGATAAAGAAGAAAAAAAAAATGTTGAGAAGAACAGAGAAGAGAAGAGATTGCAAACACAAAAGAGGCTTTAGCAAAGAACGAAAGAGGGCACTTGTGAATTCAATTCCATAGAAGGAGCTTTTATCTCTCTCTCTCTCTCTCTCTCTCTCATTTTTTCTTTCTTTTTTTTCTTTCTTAGTCTTCTTCATCCATACTCGAATGTTATGACAATTATGAGTTTTCCGTGAACGCATCGAGCCGGCACGTGGCCGACTAGCTCAACGTCGTACGTCGAGGGGCACGAATGGCGCGTGCCCTCGCGTGAGAACAACCTCGCTCACACGCGTCACACGTATACACATCACATACGTATTATTGAAAGTACTAGGCGAACGGGAACAGTGAACATTATCGTCCTTTCATCTTTCTTGCATTTGTAATTAACTTGGTAAAAAAGAAGAAAGAAAAGAAAAAAGAAGTGCGATTTTAGTTGTGTTCATTATCTCAAAAAAAAAATTTCATATTCAGTTGCATAGATGTGCGTGTAATAATTTGGATTTTGTTTAATACATCCGTTTCATTCAACACTCGATTTTTAATTTGTTATATCCATTAAAAATATACTTAATTACTTATACGATACGAATATATGATAATATATGTATGTAATTCGAGATAAGATTAAAAAATTAATGATTTAGGTATAATAATATTCTACAATTATCGAATCGATTAATAAAAATAATTATAGTAATAATAATAATAATAATAATGATAATGATAATGTCTCTCGAAATATGAATTTCTCGTTTCTAACGATTATTATATTCGAGAGAAGATACATACACGTGTTTGATGTACTTCTATCGAAAAGAAAAAAAGGCATCGAAATGGTACTCTTGAAAAAGTAGAGCAAACGATTTCTTTCTCTCTTTCTCTCTCTCTTTTCACTCTTCTTCTTTTTCTAACTCTCTTTCTCTCTCTCTCTAGAAATATCATAAAAGATTTGTGATACTCACTGACCGCAGAGACGTAAGATCGACGCGTGTCTACGTTCGTGATGCACGTGCACGAGAACTAGGAGAGCCTACTCTCGATCATCTAAAGATCGATCATTTAATTACGTTAAAGTGTTCGAAGATATTTCATTGACATTGTACCCACTCCTCCCATTTTCCACCCTCCTCGATCCACCCCCACGAGTCACGAATAACGCGAGAGATACTATTATAGTATTTCGAGAGATTTCGATAGATCTTTACGGAATAAAGATCTATTATCCATTGAGTAGTAAAAAAAAAGAAAAGAAAAGAGAAATGAAAGAAAGAAAAAAAGAAAGAAAAAGAAGAAGAAGAAAAAATATGTTATCTAATCGAAAATACAAATATCCTATGCACAAAGATGAGAAATCAATCGAGTGGAATCTACGATCAATTAACTTGTCGTATGTTGGTGATTTAGATACGTAGTAGTAGGTATACTCTATTGACGATGAATTCGTCATCAATCATCGAGCCATTAATTCAATTCGATTTTCTACTCTCTCTGTCTGTTTATCTATCTATCTATTTCTCTCTAGTCTTTCGATCCCAATGGACCGAATATTATTGGATCGATCGTTGCATTATTTTTTCATCCTTTTATCAATGAATATTTGAACATTCAAGTTACAATTCATATTCAAATGAATATGAACATATATATATATATATATATATATATATATATATATATATATGATGTAGATAATTTGTCTTTAATAAATAGAAGATATGTATATGTATATATATATATATATGTATATATGATGTAGATAATTTGTCTTTAATTAAAAAAAAAAAAAAAAGAGAGAAACATCTGATCACGAGTAGATCGAGTCAAAATCAGTGGATGTTACGAGAAAATATCTCAGACGATTCGTCGTGCGCGTGTCAGTGTCTGATGCCTCGTAAAATCTCTCTCGTAAAAGTGACAAAGGGTAAGAGTAAACAGGAGAGAGAAAATGAGAGAGAAATCAAGAGAGAGAGAGAAGAGAAAGAGGGAGCAAGCTTATAACGTGTGATAAGGTCGGGGCCGACCGAGGTAATAAATAGGAGAGGGTAGCACGTAGGAGCGGCATTTCGTCTCGCGACGGCGTACGGTTCGCATCGATCGTACCTTTCGTTGAGAATACCAGAGATTCGTGACAGATTCGAGTTGCGCATTCTCATTCTTTCTCTTTTCTTAAAGGGAAAAGCAAATCAAACAAGAAGAATATTAAGAAGAAGATAGAAAAGAAGAAGTGTAAGAAAAAGTGGAGAAAAGGGATCATAATCGTCGATAATTGACTAATTCTATTTTGGTGACGTCAAAGAAAATCGTTCGGAGAGACATCATTCAAAGAAAGGATATCCTATAAAAGAAGAAGAAGAAGAGGAGGAGGAGGAGGAGGAGGAGGAGGAGGAGGAAGATAAAAGATAGAAGAATCTTAGAGTGATCATGTTGAAGAAATTATTGAGCAAGTCCGGACGTAGGATTTTACGGGTAAGAAGAAATTCATATTTCATTATTATCGTTATAAATAAAATTGAAAACAATTGCTTTATACACGTTTAGTCAAAGAGAAAAAAAAATGGAAGGGGAAAAAAAAGATAGTATATGGGACGTCATAGTATGTGTATGTGTGTGTGTACGTATGCATATGTTGAGTTCGGTGCTCGACGACCTAATTTTGCAGCGTGACATCGTCGAGTGACCCGGGCATTGGCTTGCTCCTAGTTTTTGACCGTTCGATTCCGATTCGAGTTGTATTTTGTTTATCCGTTTAATACAATTTTTAAGACAATTCTATTATAGAGAAAAAGTATGCTCGTGACAGAGAAAGAAAGAGAGAAAGAGAGAGAGAGAGAGAGAGAGAGAGAAAGAGAAACTTAATTATTTATCCGTAATGAAGATTCGAAACGTGTTGTTGTAACGTTATACATCAGAAGATAAGAATACTATCATGTAACGTAATCTATTAGCTCGCGCGTTTTACGTCAGAGTTGCGTGTGTGTTCGTGCATGAGAGAAAGAGAGAGAGAGAGAGAGAGAGAGAGAGAAGGAGAAGGAGAAGGAGAAGGAAGGGGTAAAAAGGGTGGGTGGATAGGTGGGTGGGTGGGGGAATGAGGGGAGAATTACTTGATATTTTCAAAAGAGAAAAACACATCGTTGCTTTTCATCGTAGGCGATCAAGAAGCTGTCTACGAGGAGTCGGAAGTTTAAAAGGTCGCAGCAGTCTAATGGTGGTTGGCAATCGACCCTCGGACCGGATCTAGATGCCGTGTCCCTTTCGTTGTCCCTACCGTCCCTGGACGCGAAAAGTATCGACACCTACATGACCTACGTCATTGAGAACATCGACGATTGTGATTCTAGATGTTGTCATTGTTGTGACGAATATGAAGAGAATCAAAGGAATGAGAACATTGAAAATGAAATGACGATCTAACGTTTGCTTCGATAAAGAATTCGTTGATAATATTTATTTCTTTCTCTGTCTCTTTTTCTCTTTATCTATCTATCTGTATATCTATCTATCTATCTCTCTCTGTCTTTCTATCTTTCTCTCTCTTTTTGTCCATTTGTCTATCTTTCTCTCTCTCTTTTATATTTATTATTTATTCCACGTTCCTAATTACTAGCAATAAATAGATTATCGAGGATGAGAGAGGAAGAGAGAGAGAGAAAGAGAAGAAAGTTTGAAAGAAAACGAAGAATGAAAGACCAAAGAAAAAGATTTTATAATCGAGCGTATTGCTCGGTCTTCCGAAAGAATATTTAAGAAAGAAATCTCAGTAAATTTATCGGATTTATTATTCTGATCTCGTTTAGCCTAATTCCATATCTCGTCCATATATGTATGTATGTATGTATGTATTGAAACTTCTTTCAATTCTGTACATACATACATACACACACATATATATATATATGTCTGTATATATGTATGTACGTATATATGTAATTCCTAGCACAAATTTGTTAGAATAACTTGTATAATTTTTTCGTTTCTTTCCCTCTTTCTTTCTTTTTTTTTTCATTTTATCATTTGTTCTCTGTTTTTATTTATTAATAATATTTTTTTTCCTTACAACTTCTTGAAAGAAAAACGATTTCTATCGTACTGCTATTATTCAAAGGTATTCACATCGTGCAGCAATACCTAATATAGTACAAACGCATATCGGATATGCCTATGTGCAAGAAACTAGAATAGAATAGAATAGAATAGAATAGTAATGCAGTAACGTAGTTTATAAGTTGACCGATTCGATTCACATCCAAGGTAATATATATCATAGAATTTCTTATTGCGATAAATATGTTCGTCGATAAATGTTGATATAGTCAATGGATTAGAACGAGTTGATTATAATTAAAAAAAAAAAAGGTGTACTATAAAATGTGTGTTAACTTTGTGTTTCTCTAAAATTTAAAAAACGTGTCTCTTGTCGTCCATCCAAAATTTACATAAAAAGAATATATTTATTCTTCCTACAATTACACTTGTAAATAAAAAGAAAAGAAAAGAAAAAGAGGAGAAGAAAAAAAAAGAAAAAAAGAAGTAAAAGAGAAAAAAAAATCGGACGATTATAAAAATGTCTCTTAGATAAACAAATTTCTATGTCGAGTATTAAAAGATATAATACATGTGCGTGCGCACACACATATATCTATATATATATATGTGTGTACATATATATACTTATATATATGTATGCATTTGGAATGGTTGTATATTTTGAGTGTGTGAACGATACGAATGAATAGACGTCGATAAGGCTGTGACTTTGTAAAGGATACGAACGTCATCAATAAAATGGTCGCATTGGAGTCAGAATTCTATATAGTTGTAAGTCGTATACCTCACTCCTATCTATATTATGTATTTCCCTTTCTCTACTATTTGTCTAACGTCTATCTTCAAATATTCATGAAGTTTCGTAGCCTTACGTTAGTAACTAAAGAATAACTAAACATCTTAGTTTTGTTCGTAAAACTTACGAACAATGGTGATTTTATGTATACATCTTTTCTTTCCATCATTTTTCTTTTTACTTTTTATTTTTTTTCTCCCATTAGAAAATTTCTATCTTCGAATTAATTCCTCGAAAATCGTTAGATATCGTTAGTTATTCGGAAGGACAAAATGATTTTCTTATCGTGAGACCATTTCACATGAGTCAGCTTATTGAATTATATCTTTCTTCACGATTTTCTTTTTTATCTTTCTTTTCTTTTTAGGATTATTAAACATCGATCCGCGAGAATAATTGTTTAAAATGACTTTTTCATCGTGACCTTTTTTTTTTTTTACACGAGTCAGCGTGTTAAATTATTTCTTTCTTTGGAATTACTTTTGCTAAAGCTATTACACATCGATCCAGGAGGAAATTTGTTGGAAACGTTGTTTATCATGATTTTTTTTTTTATTCTTTATTTCTTATCCACGATTCAAAGTATTAAATATTTCTAAGAGATCTTTTTCGACGACGTTTTACAAAAGAGGAGAGAGAAAGAGAAAAATAGAAAGAGAAAGAGAGAGAGAGAGAGAGAAAAATCATGCCAATGGGTTCAACACGTGCACACTTTAGCAATTACTCCTAGTGGTTGCATGCAATCCTTTGAGGATAGAAATCTGTGGGAGGGTAACGAGCCTTCTTAAATTCGCAGAAAAAAAGAGAGAGAGAGAAATAGAGAAAGAGAGAGCTTAACATGAACAATAGGCACGTGTCCATGTCCGATATTATTCCTGATTCTCGAAAATTGCTTTCACGCGAGAAGAATCACCAGGGGTGCAATCGGTGGTAGCAATTATATTTTCCTTTTTGCGAATCTCTACAATCTTTTGCGTGCGAAGGTGAAACTAACGAGACGCAAAACTGGTTCAGGCATAATGCCTGAGGGAGGGTGTCAAGAGTTTTTCTGTTCTTGAACGCATACATACATAGTAGATGTGTATACGTATTGTATGAATTTATATTTTTCTTTTTCTTTTTACTTTTGTTTTTTTCTTTTTTTGGTTGGCAAGCTGCGAATACGAACGTTTGCATAAGAAAAGAGATTATACTGTCTGTAACGTTGGCATCAACAGAACAAATAAATTTGCGTTTAATTTGTACGTTTAAGTTAAGGTAAATAAGAAGCGAAGGGAAAAGACTGAGTTGATCTTTTTCTTTTTGCATTTGTTTTCTTTATTAAAAATTCTTATTGCAAAAATATCTTTGTTGTTTTTAGCATGTATACAAATCTGCAAGCTGTACAATGGCACGTCGTTAGTAAATGTTTCAATATATGTTTCTTTGGAATACAATCTTCAAAAGATAAAAAGAAAACCCACTCTTCGTAGAAGTATATATGTATATATATATATATATATATATATATATATCGATATATTTATATATACACACAAGTAGATATATATATATATCGATAATTAGGCTTAATAACATCCAATAATTGCAAATATGAAGAAAAAACCCTATTGATAAAACTATGTACACTATACAAGATTTTAATTCTGTCAAATAAATATTATTATTGTTATTATTATTATTATTATTTCTTAGGTACTCGTATATAATATAATATATTATATATACCTATATGATGACTATTATCGTATCACTAGTCGGACGTATCTAATCCTAATAGTTTTGGTCATATCAAATTCCTGAGATACGTTTCGAGAGATCGTTTTATACAAAATATATCACCTATCTATGACTTATGTACAATAATCTAAAAAAGATATTAAATTTCATTGGCTCTTTTTTAAATCGTCAGGATCGACAATTTTGATTACAATCGATTAGAGAAATAATCGATCGAAAGAGAAAGATAGAAATTGATTTAAATAAAAAAACTGATTTATAATAAAAAAAAAAGAAGAAAGAGAAAAGAAAAAGAAGAAACAAAAAAGGAAATTTTATAAATTAATATCGGAAGATATACTTTCTCCTAAATAATCGTATCCTCAATAAGCAAGTTCTGCTCCCCAAGGTCTGTAAGGTTTGCCTTGTTGTTGTGCATATTGTGTTGGATATTGGCTCCAACCTAAAGCACCACCACCAAGAAGAGGAGGCATAGTACCAGCTCCTGGTGGCATACCAGTAGATACCGTGCTAGGAGGTTCATAACTGCTGGCTGTTGAAGTAGATGTAAGTGTTGTTGCTGAAGGTACACCTGGGCCAGGAACACCGGCTGAAGGTGGTGGTCCTGTTGTATGTTCCCTATGGAAACTTTGTAAATGAGAGAGAAGACGTAACCTTAATGGATCTCTCTCATCCAAACCTTCCATAGTGATTAAGTAACGACCAACTTCAGCAGCACATTCACCCCAACCAACTGCATGATAATCCATAGCTAACTTAGTACTGTCGTAACCATCAGGTCCTGGAAAATAAAAATGAAGATGATCAAATATTTATAATATACTATCGAAACGGAAAGAAAAATTCCGCGAAGGTTTTATTATTATCATAAACTAAGAAGAGTAGAGGTTTTTGTATCACGACGACACAATGCCTTCTCGTTGAAGAGTATATATTCAGAGAGAGAGAAAGAGAGAGAGAGAGAAAGTTGAAATGGACTAAAAGCCTTGGCTTTGCCAACCGGAGGGGTATTGTATCGTTGAGGTAGGGGGCAATGGGACAGGTAGCGTGGGAATCGTTTAGACCCCCATAGACCGGAGCCACATGCAAAGCTTATACACCAATTGGAAATAGCCTGTCCCACGACATTATAAGTTCTAGGTCCATTAGAAGTTAGACAATTTCTTATTACTAAATCTATGGATGCATACACACATATATGTAATATATAAATATATAATATTTATGCGCGTATATGTATTCCTTCTATATGTCATATATTTTTCCCTTATTTTATAATCATCCAATTTTTAATATTTAATTGAAAAACATCGTTGTCGTCGTTTCTAATCGCCAATTTTTTAACGAATCACTCGTTTTTCGTCGTTGATATTTTCAATATTGTACAGAAATATATAGAAAGATCTACGATTGTGTGAGTTAGTATACTACTACTTGGTAGCTGGTTTCCCACAGAGTTCGACATCTGCCCCGGTCGCTGGCAACTCAGCGCCTTCTTCATGAGGGGTGCTAGTGCGAGGCCACCCTACACACATACACGAACACATTCTCCTTCTCTTACTTTTTCTCTCTCTCTCTCTCTCTTTCTCTCTCTTCTTTCTTTCTCTCTTTCTCTCGTATCGCCACCAATCGTGGGAACGCCATCGAGGAAGAGTCGTTGACTTCCTGTGCTTCCCACAGGATCTTCGAGTTGGATCCAGCACCTGCTGCTTCAGGGATTCACAGGAGGATTTAGGATTCATATATCGGTTAGCAAAATCGCAAAACGTGCTCGAGCTTCAAGTATTCTACTAATCGTTCGATAAATCGATATAACGTAAGAACATAATAAAATGCTCGTTAATCTTTTTTCCATTTTTTGTTTTCTCTCTCTCTCTCTGTCTATTCTTTTTTTTTCTTTTTTCTTCTTCAATGACGAGATCGGTTTTTCAATAAATTCTGCCGTAACGAGAGTCATCTTCTTTTTTTTTTATTCTTTTCATTTTTTTTTTATTTTTATTTCTTCTCCGTGCTCTTCTTCCTTTCTTTCTTTCTTTCTATTTTTTTTTTTTTATATTTATTTATTTCCTCTTCCTTTTTCTTTTTTTCCTTCCTTTTTTATTTTCACTTTAAAATAGCCATTTTCACGGTCGAACGATTCCTTCGCGAAATTTTTCACGTCGTCGTTTTATCGACGTTACTATAAATATATTGCTCGTTGAATCCGCAGGATGTGTTAGAGCCCTTCTCTACCTTTCTTTATTGAATTGCACTTTCATAGAAGCATTTTTTATAACTCGTATACCATAACGCGCTTAACAAATTATTCTGCAGACGTATCACAACAAACAGTTAATTAATAAGTAACACCAAGTCGCGATACGATACCCTTTATTTTTATTGAATGCATTTTAACGAGGAAAATCTATAGGAACGACAGATGGTGATTCGGTTATGGAGTTACCGTTCTCGACGCACGGTCAACAGGTGTCTTCCGGTCTAAAAGAATCGGCAAATGACGGCTGTAAAAAGTAAGCGAGAGAGAAAGAGAAAGAGAGAGACAGAGACACAGAGAGAAAAAGACAAATACAGAGAAGGAAGTGATTGGATACGGGAGAAAATACGATTTACTTCGGTGCAGGTTGAGTTGCATCGGCCTTGACTCGGAAAGTAGCTTTAAATTGTTTCTGATCGATGTTGTCCAATCAACCGCGTATACGTGAAAGGATGCGCTTGGTTAGCGATTAGATAAGCAGGAAAATAAGAATCTAGATCGAAATTATATCTATCGAGGAAAATATCGATTTATTTTTCTTAACTATATAGAGATTTCTACGTTTACGAGATCATCTGACATCATCATCATCATCATCATATATCATTATCATCATCATCATGTTTGTAGCTTTGTCCTTTGCAAACTTTATTTTCTTCTTTTTTTTTCTTTTTTCTTTTCCGTCTCGTATAGGCAATACCGGGAAAGAACATGGGTGCAATCTCGAAGGGTTGAGAGACACCCAAAGGGGTGTGAGTAGGAAACTCGAGAGGAAAGAGAGGCAAGAGAGGAAGAGAACTTGCTTTACTTCAGATAATGCTCCGTTATTTGAAGTAACGGTTGGGTATATTATTTTTCGATTTTCAACGCATTTTCTTAGCTTTAGATTCACCGTTAGACTTACCGTTTATGTTAGATATACCTGTTTAAGCGTTATTAATGACGAGTATTTTTGTAATCAATAGGGCGATTTTATATTTGTTAGGATCAGTTAAAAAAGATTGGATGTTATATATGTGTGTGTGTGTATATATATAAACTTACCTTTATTTCTAAGCGTACGTAAATGTTCGACCGTCAGCTGAAGTATTTCAGCCTTCTCCAATTTTGCACTATGAGGGTCTCTGGCCGCTGCAGGCACCAATCTTCTCAGTTCTCCAAGGGATGCGTTTATTCTGTCACGACGTTTCTTTTCGATCATCCCCCTTCTACGTTTACGCGATGCATGCTGACAAGAATCACCTCCGGGTGAGTTGCATCTGTAACGAGAAAGGCAAAAGAAAAATGTAGACTGGTGGTGGTATCTTTTGACGTCTCGCTCAGAATGAAATACAACTTTATAGTTCATCGATTTATCCATAAAGTTTCTCATAAATTTTATAATTTATTTGTGTATATATATATATATACATGTGTGTGTACGTACGTATGTATATATGTATATAGAAAATAACGATCGAATATGCACTCGTTTATGCTCTTTATAGCATATCGATCGAACATTAATTTTCTCATGTCAAGGATAATCCTATTATACTATTCGATAAAATTGAAATTAGATATTATTTATATACGTACGGTTCCTTGCCACTTTCTTCGGAAAAAACATCATCGCAGTCAGAGTCGCTCATAGCTCTTTTGAGATTCCTTGATTGATGATGAGCTTGATTTTGCTGCTGTTGTTGTTGCTGTTGTTGTTGTTGTTGTTGTTGTTGTTGTTGCTGTTGTTGGTTAGCATCTTGAGATCTCATTTCGTCCATTTTAAGATCGGAATATTCGTGATTGGTTCTAATGTCGGTCATATCAGGTCTCATCCCAGACATATCCTGATGCCTAACATCGGGATGTCTTATTTCTTGATGTCTAACTATATCCGATCTATGCATATCCTGATGTCTTTGTGCTTCTTGATGTCTCTGCATCTCTTGATGTCTAAGGTCAGGTCTCTGCATTTCGTGAGTTCTGATATCGTTTATGTTGGATGGTGGTGGATGACGAAGATCAGGAGGTGGTGGACGCATATCGTGATGATGACGCATGTCAGGATGTTGCGGTTGATAAGGAGGATGATGCGGTGGAGGTGGATAACCCCAATGATGACCGGATGGTAAATGCGTTGGTGCTACGGCACCAGAAGTAATGTCCGAGGACAACAAAGTACTGTTCTCGTCCGAACGTGCTACGACCACTCGCCACATTTTCTCACGAGATTTTTTTACTAACTGTTTGACGGTCGTTTCAAAGAGAGGAAGAAGAAGAAAAAAAAAAGAAGAAGAAGAAGAAACGTTGTTGGAAGTTTTATAGTTATAGGCAGTGTACGTAAAATCGTATAACGATTAAGTATGATCCAGGATGATCGATCGATATATACTTTAAAAATTGCTAGATGTTATCTGATGCATAATATCGATCCCATAACGATGCTTCTGTTATACGAACGAAGTATCATATCAGTCGCATTGCGGTACCAAGCAAGCGAATGTGCCGATCGTTAAATAACCTTGAATAACAATCGTGGGTCCAATGAATCAGACGTAGACATTAAAACGATTTAGTTCTTTGGGAGTTCTGCTTCGTAGAACACTCTACCTTGATTCACATCGATGGACGTACATCGCGGATTAATCATTAACGTCACTTTTTTTTCTTCCTTGTTACAAAATGGAGAACGATCGAGATTGAAAAAAGAAAATACAAAAATCAAAAAAAGAAAAAAACAAGAAAAAGGAAAGAAAAAAGGAAAGGAAAGAAAAGAACGAAATGGGAATAATGAGAAGACAAAAAAAAGAAGAAAAAGAACAACTGTGGATTGCACTTGTCGATCACACGATTCACACGTGGCACAGCTTCCTGAGGTCGCGTGTCAGGATTTGGATATGTTGAGTTTGCTATCGCGAGGACTTCTTCGCGGATGCACTTATCCCCGTTGTCGCGTAGAATATAGAAGGTGGGTGTGCACACACTATCGCCGTAGTTACTTTTGCTGCTGCTATTGCTAGCTAGTGCTATGGTTGATGCTGCTGCTGTTGCTGCTGCTGTTAGTGCTGCTGCTGCTGCTGCTGCTGCTACTACTGCTAGCTCCCGCACGCGTGTGCATCGGTCGCGTGGCGGCGGACGTATGTCGTGTGCGGGAGGACCCAGGGACGGCACACGAGCCGCGTGCCCTGTTTCAGACCCAGTGGTGGGGGAATTCTCATATATTTTAGGAGTGGGGGGGACTATGGGTTCTTCTCTTTTCCTCCTGTACGATTCTCCAAGGTGAAAGCTACGCTGGAACCCTATGGATCAAAGGCGAGAGTTAGAAGGGAAGAAAAGAGAGAAAGAAAGAGAGAGACAGAGAGAAAAAAGAGAAAGAGAGAAAGAGAGAGAGAGAGAGAGAGAGGGAGGGAGGGACTTTTACACGAACATGAGGGGAACGAGCTGAGAGATCAGGAGGGGCGATTTTCGTGGGAACGCCTGTGGCGCTTCCTCTACTCGCGGTGTCCCTAGTTTTCTCCCCTCTTCTCCCCCTTCCTTCTCCTCCTTCTCATCCTCCTCTTTTCTTTTCTCATTCAGGAATCGTCTTTTCGTACCTCTCTGTCTCTCTTTCGATTTTCTTTTATCGGATTAGATCGTTGTCTTCGTCATTCGTTCTCATTTGTAACAAATCTGCCCAACTTTTATCCCATAAGAATCTTACCTTTAGAATCTCTCATCTAAATTTTTAACGATAATTAACTCAACACGACCGATTTAACTTTCATTTTTCGATATATTATATGTTGATATCGTTGAATTCGATATATTATTTATACACGTATGTATGCTGAAAGAAATTGAAAGGGAAATTAGTTAATCGAAATAACGTGGAAATATCGATAGCGATAAGTCGAGAATCTCCGTCGTTTATCCCTCGTCGATCCCTTAAATTGATACGTGCGCCACCATGAAATCACTTGGACGCCACCCTCGATCCGTCTCTCCCACACTCCAACCACCTTCTCATCCCCCTTTCACCCCCACTTCAAAGCTTTCTCCACCCTTCTCTTTTTCAAGTTATACGCGTGCATACACGCGTCGAAAGCTAGACCGGTTAGGGTCTTGGCTTGACGTGTACACATACGCACACGATCTATCGTAAACTAGTGGACATCGTAACGCGTTTCAGGATGGCGAGGGGTAAGGGAGGGATTTAGAACATAGAGGTGATCGTGGATCACGAGGGGAGGGTGCGATCACGATAAAGTTCACACAGGAATCGTAGGCAGCACGCGCTCGCACGATTATTGCTACTACCGTGTGCCTGGGAACCAAGCTGACTAATCGTATTGTTAACTTTTCAGTAACGATCGAATCACCGTGATAAACGTTTCGACGATTGGCATTCGTCATTACGATTTACATTCGATAACTTATAAAGTAAAATAAATTCATTTCATCATCGCTGGTTCTTTATTTCAAGGATTTGTTTTAAGCGGTATGATAATCCATCGTAAGAATTTTATTGAATAGTAATTGAAATTCGTCGATTATGTTAATAATGGATTATCGATGGAGTAACCAATGTTGAATTTGAATAAGATGAAGAAGTTGAAGAGAAAAAAAGAGAAATGAAAAGCAAAGAAAAGAAAAGAAAAGTGCACCACGCGTAGGCACGCGACCATTTTCTTGTAATTTCTTTTTCTTCTCTTTTTTTTTTTGAGCCTCGTGATCGACCATTATTCGTCGCTCCGTGTGGTCCTAAATTCTGTTTACCTTTTCGAGTACTTACTTATTCTATTTCTTCTTCTTCTTCTTCTTCTCTTTCTTCTTTCTTTTCTTTTTTCTTCTTCCGTATTATTCGTATTATGTAGCATCCCTTTGCTCCCCTTTTAACTAGTTTACCCTCTTACTATTAAAGGGACCAAGTTCCCACGGGTGATATTATTGTCATCAATGATCCCAATGTCCGTGTTGAGAGTTAATATAAATTCGTCTAAAAATTATTTTTCAAAATGTATATATAGTTGAAGGAAAGAAAAGGAAAAAAAAAGGAATCAATTTTTTGCACGAGTTACTTTTATACTTTTAATAGATTTCTTCCAGAGAGAGAGAGAGAGAGAGAGAGAGAGAGAGAGAGAGAGAAAGAAGAAGGAGAAGAAGGAATGAAAAAAAAATTTTTTTTTTTATAAAGAAAAATATAATCAATAAAAAAAGTAATACGTAACGTGGTCTGAGTCACGCGTGCATTAAAATTTGTGCAGGTCACAATATCGATGACTTATAACGTGTTCCGTGTCTCGGAACCGTGAGGCAGGCTAAAGTATCCGGCTCTTGCTTCCGGTCTGCACGCGACTTCTGCACGTGAAGTCACGTGGCACAAATCGAGGTGTTCGCGTTCGCGCGCGTGTGCTTAAGTATGTGTATCGTTCGGAAAAGAGCAACTAAAAGAGAGAGAAAGAGAGTCGAAGCCAAAGACGTTTTTGTCCCTGCGCATCTCGATGAATGCCACTTAAACTAGACTCCAAAAGTAAGAGTAAGAGAGAGAGAGAGAGAGGGAGAGAGAGAGAGATAGTTATATGCAATGGGATATATCTGGATATATAAAAATATATATATATGTACACCTATTATATATAAAAATAGATACTTGTCATAGATTTTTTATTTTTATTTTTTATTTGTTTTTATTTTTTTTTTATAGAACTTCAAAAAAGAAAAAGGAGAGAGAACTTCGTGTCCGAAAGAATCGCATATGATTATCTTCTGGAGAATATTTGTTCGTTGTTTCGTTTGAAATGCATATTATGAATGTATAGTACATATACAGTATACAGATGTATGCATATGAAGACAGCAAAGTCGAGTGCATTTGGTACTGGTCAGTCCATATTCTGGACAAACAATCGATTGGGAATCTCTCTTTTTTTTTTTTATATATAGAAGTAACTATATATACATGTATATATACATATATGTCTCATAGATATGTTCCCCTTCGTAAAGCAAACACGCATAAAATTACGTTTCTACACCGTTAGGAAAATGAATTCGGTAGATATATGTATTCTAGTTGCGAAAACAGTCGCGATCGGAGGGTTGACGTTTCTTTCGACAAATATATCGTCGATATCGATCGTTTTGTATAATTTTTAACCGTAGAGAAAAATCGTTTCTTATAGCAAGTTCATCAACGATTTGTTTTTTCGTGATAGAACGTTCAAAAAAGAAAGAAAAACAAAAAAAAAAGAAAATTCAATTGCGTTCAATCCTAAGAAAAAAGTAAATCGACGGCTTTACATCGACATAAGTCAATCATCGACGAACATCGTTAGATGCATTCAAAACTTTTTCAACTACTTTTTATTATATAAGAAAAAAGAAATTATTGATAAACTTATTATCATTATTGAGTTTATATCGTTAATGAAATTTTTTCTTTTTCTTTTTTTTTATGAGTTTGCTTAATTCGATACCCAACAATATCGAACAAATATAGATCGATCGTTCGTCGATTAATTTCTTCGAAGATACAATTTATTAATCGATAAATATTTCATTCAATCGATGATATTATACAATGTCATAGATACAACATATTCGAGTGAAAATTCTCTTCGATATCTTTACGAACGCATTCGCCATTGATCAGTGGACATCCTGTACATATTTATCTTCTTTTGGAGAATACTTTCCGAGTTTTCCGAGGGTGTAAAAGGTCGACTCGAAGGATGGTCAGTCACTCCCTTGATCGACCAACACTTGACCAGCATTGACAGTTGGGACCGTGGGACAATCGTTCGATAATTGGGTGACATTGTCGATTTCGTGCCGGACACTTTGTTCTCTATCGACGAAGGCGCACGCCCTCGTCATTCTGCCATTAACGATTCTTATACTTTACGATTTGTTGCTTGAGTTTCGTTGTCCTTAGTACAATCGAAAATATGAATTTATTGGGGATTATATTACTTACTTCTAATAAAGTTATATGGATATTTCGATTATCCTATATCTATGCTAGTATTATAGTCTCTCACTTCGTACTGTTTAATATCGTAAATCCTGATCGTTGCATAGTTGAAACCTAATCTCGTGATCTGATCGATCGTTTCTCATAAATCGAAAAATTTAACGAACGAGACACACGAGTAATAAATTTCTTTCTTTTTTCTTTTTTCTTTTTTTCTTCTTCTCTTTTTTGTATTGATACAAATATCACGATTGAGATATTAAAATAATTCTTTCCGTAACTTGTAAATCATTGGTATTTATAAAGCGTATAATTCGTATAATTCGTTATTACAAGGATAAACTAATCCGGATTTTCGTTTAAACGCTTTAGCTTCCTCGGATTAAGTCGATCACGAATAATCACGCGAATTTCCTGATTTCAGAAAGTCAGGCTTCGGTAGTTGCTCTTTCGTACCATCTGTGCCCTATTCGTCTCCCCAATACGATTAAATTGTCGGTGAATAACGGGACACGATTGAGAAGTTCCATCTAGTGTATATCGCGTTAATTGGAAATTAAATCGAGTTATCGCGATTATTAAATTCTTTAGCTACGAGTTAATACGAATTCGATATACTACGAATAAATTAATAGATATTTGTTAATCTTACATTTCAAACTTATAATTGTGGAAGGTAGTATTAAATTATTAATTAGAGATATATTCGATTGACGATTTCATACTATTTCTGTATACAAAGATAGAAAAAAATGTGATAACTTAAAATCCTAGATACATAGCATGTATATACCTATGTATGTATTTATAGATATGTATATATAATAAACGTACGTATCTATATATTGCAATGGGAATGTTCGCAGACTGAAATTATGTTCCCATTTAAAAACCCACCCCAATCGTCATCGCGATTCGTTGCGGTTCGAAGCGAGTCAATTGTAGACAAGTGCACGCCGCGCAGCATCGTATATTAAAACGATTTTTTTTGGCGTGATTTTAAAAGGTGACAGCTGTCCGCTTTGTTTGACAGACCGGAACACCGATTTATGTTTTATATTTACCTACATGTGTAGAACACACACATTTGTATATATATACAACGAAGAACGATTCATTAAAATATATCTTTTTATTATTTTTTCATACATGTATACATACGTTCTTGTATGATAAATGAATTAAAGATTCGGATAAGTTGCAATTATCGTTTTACTTTTGCAGTTTCGATAATTCTCTTTCGTTTATATTTTATTTTCATTCGATGAACATGCGAAATATAAACTACTTTGCTTCAGGGAAACGATATCGTTCGAAGAAGAGAGAACGATCGATCATCGTCTCAAATTTTACAACATCACGTGCCATTGTACGAATTAAGATATATGATCGATGACTTTCCAATCGACTAGTAGTATTGTGCGGTTTCAAATGGATAATGTCTTCAAAGGAACACGATAATTTTTCGTCATCGTGATTTAACAGTTGGCCGATCTATCGACATATTTCGTTCTTGATTTAAGATGTATAAAATTCATTTGGGAATAGATTTTATATTCAAACAATATCTACGGAATAATTCGTCAATGATTCATATCGTTTCGATAGGATTTATTATTTATAACGTGTCTTCATTGATTAATGATTAAATAACTAATTTAATTGTTTCATATGATTTCTATCGATTTAATTTAAAATTGAATGAATGTTTCATGATTATATGTCTTAAATATTCTTATTCATTTTTTAAATGAATTCGTATGTCGGTAAAATATTTGTCTTTGTATCGACAAAATAGTTTTCGTTAGGTATCGTTCGTTCAATAGTTCACCTATTTCTTGGGAGATGGCGTTTCAATAGTTCACTAATTTCCTGGGAGATGGCGTTTCAATAGTTCACTAATTTCCTGGGAGATGGCGTTTCATTAGTTTACCAATTTCTTGGGAGATGGCGTTTCAATAGTTTACCAATTTCTTGGGAGATGGCGCTTCGATCGCATTGTCGCTACTTGCTCTTGTTGACGTATCCTTTGGTTCGAGTATTTAACGTAGCTGCGTCATTGGAGGAACACATGGTCGTGCTGCTTAGGTTTACGAGTAAGTAAAACGATTAATATTTAGATTAATAAATATCTTGTAATATTTATAAAATAAATGTAACGAGTGTGACAAAATGTCTAACGAAGAAGATAGCGTAAAACACAAGACGCATAGAGAACGTAATGCTGGTCGTATCATATGATTTCTATCGATCTAAGTTAAAATTGAATGATTAATTATGTTTGATGATTATATATCTTAAATATTCTTATTAATTTTTTAAGTGAATTTGTATGTCAATAAAATATTTATTTTTATATGGACAAAATAGTTTTCATTAGGTATCGTTCGTTCAATAGTTCATCTATTTCTCGAGAGATGGCGTTTCAATAGTTCACTAATTTCCTGAGAGATGGCGTTTCAATAGTTCACTAATTTCCTGGGAGATGGCGCTTCAATAGTTTACCAATTTCTTGGGAGATGGCGCTTCGATCGCATTGTCGACATATCCTTTTGTTCGAGTATTTAACCTAACCGTGTCGTAGGAGAAACACATGGTCGTGCTGCTTAGGTTTATGAGTAAGTAAAACGATTAAAATTTAGATTAATAAATATCTTGTAATATTTATAAAATAAATGTAACGAGTGTGACAAAATGTCTAACGAAGAAGATAGTGTAAAACATAAGACGCATAGAGAACGTAATGCTGGTCGTAAAGCGGAAAAGAAAAAAGCGAAAAATCAACATGTTCAAGAATTAACGGATAAACAGAAAAATCCGAAAGCTTTTACGTTTAATTCAGCTATTAAAGCCGAACGACGATTTAGACGTAAGCAAGATATTGAAACTAAAAAACAACATATTCCTGTAGTAGATAGAACACCTTTAGAACCACCACCAATTTTGGTCGCAGTTGTAGGACCTCCCAAAGTTGGGAAATCCTTACTTATACAATGTTTAATAAAAAGTTATGTTAAGCAACCATTAACTAATATAGTTGGTCCTGTTACTGTAGTCTCTGGCAAGAAAAGAAGAATTACATTTATGGAGTGTAATAATGATATAAGTTGTATGATAGATATTGCAAAAGTGGCCGATTTGGTATTGCTATTAGTAGATGCATCTTTTGGCTTCGAAATGGAGGTCTTTGAATTTCTTAACATATGTCAAGTTCATGGTATGCCAAGAATTATGGGTGTACTAACTCATTTAGATTTATTTAAGAATGCAAAACAATTAAGAAAAACAAAGAAAATATTAAAACATCGATTCTGGACTGAAGTATATGCAGGTGCAAAATTATTTTATCTTTCTGGATTAATTCACGATGAATATCTTCGCACTGAAATAAAAAATCTGGCAAGGTTTATATCGGTGATGAAATTTAGACCATTGACATGGCGTACTTCGCATCCTTATATACTTGCGGATAGGATAGAAGATTTAACATCACCCGAATTGATAAGGAAAAATGCTAAAGTTGACAGAACAATATGTTTATATGGGTTTGTAAAATCTTATATTTTATTTAATATTTGTCTAATATATTTAAGGATTATAGAACGTATTTTTATATTTTTATACAGGTATGTTAGAGGAGTTCCCTTAAATAAGGAATCTTCCATTCATATTCCTGGTTGTGGAGATCTTAGAATTAAAGATGTAAGTTATTTACCTGATCCGTGTCCTCTTCCTGAACAATTAAAAAAACGTGCATTAATAGAAAAAGAAAGATTAATATATGCACCCTTTTCTGGCATCGGTGGAATCGTTTATGATAAAGATGCAGTCTATGTAGAATTGGCAGGTAGTCATTCTCATAAAGAGGAAGATACAGGTTTAACTGGAGCATTGATGGATACTCAAGAAACATTAGATCAAAAATTACAATATAGTGAATTACAATTATTTAGTGATACTGCTCCAATTAAATCTCAGGATATTAATGAAGATTTTAATTCTCATTACATTGGAGAAAATGTAGTCGAAGATGGAAGGATAAGAAGGAAAGTTATTTTTCCTGATTCTGAAGAAACTGCAGCAGTTTCTGATGAGGATTCTGATGGTAGTGAAGAAGAGGATAATAATATTGAAGAATTCAATAATAAGGAGTTGAATAATGATGAAGATGATATAAAAAAAAATACAAGTAGAAAAGGTATTAAAAGAAAAAATCAGGATTTACAATTTATAACCTCTAGACAGAAAAAGAAGAAAGTTCATTTTACTAATTCTAATGAGGAAGATAGCGATGTAGATGATTATTTTGAAGATAATGATAATAAGGAAGTTAAAAATAAAACAGAGATAGAAGTCTATCATTCTTTAAGTAAAGAATCCGATATCCAAGTAAAGAATAAAATTACCGAAGCTCTTAGTTTTTTGGAGGCAAGTACTAGTAAAAAGGATATAGATGAAAGTGATAATGAAAGTTTTGATGAGCTTAGTGATGATGATTCGCGTGGGGATTTAGAAATAGATAATTCTAATGATGATAATGATTTTCAAAAAGAGAGATTTTCAAAAGAAACAAAAGAAGATCATGATACGGATGAAAGTGAGGAAGAAATTGCAGATGAATTTAAATGGAAGTCTAATTTATTAGACAAAGCAAAAAAAGCATTTATAAATCGGCGAGAAAGTAATAAAAGCCTAATGAAAATTGTTTATGGAGTATTTGATAAAGGTATACAGAATAATGATAAGGAAGAAAAGGAACAAGAAGATGAAAATGATAATGAACCTGTTGGTGGAATATTTAAAGTAGTACAAGAGAAACAAAAAGAAAAATTACAAGAACGTGAATTACAAAATTTGGACGAATGTGTGTTCTTTTCAAAAGAACCTTCGCGTGATTGGTTGGATGAGGACAATAAAGTTTTGTTACTTAATTGTTTTGTTACTGGTAAGTGGAAAGAATCTGAAGATGCAGAGGAACTTTTAAAATTAGATGATATGGATGAAGATGAAGTATATGGAGATTTTGAGGACTTAGAAACTGGGGAGAAACATAAGGCAGATGATTCGCAACAATCACAAAATAATGAAATAAATGAAAAGAAAAAGCTTCTTGAGAAGAAAAAGAAATTAAAAGAACAATTTGATGCTGAGTATGATAATGGAGAATCAAAATCGTATTACGACGAATTAAAACAAGAGGTAGATAAACAAGCAGAATTAAATAAATCAGAATTTGAAGGATTAGATGATGATATTAGAGTTCAATTAGAAGGTTATCGTCCAGGAATGTATGTACGAGTAGAGATACAAACTGTTCCTTGTGAAATAATTACAAATTTAGATCCATCGTATCCACTCATTATCGGAGGGTTATTACATGGAGAAGAGAATATAGGATATGTACATACGCGAATTAAAAAACATCGATGGTATTCGAGAATTTTGAAAAGTAAAGATCCATTAATATTATCCGTAGGCTGGAGAAGATTTCAAACATTACCGATTTATTCAAAATTAGAAGATAATTTACGTAGTAGAATGTTAAAATACACTCCTGAACATGTTGCTTGTATGGCACATTTTTGGGGACCTATTACGCCACAAGGTACAGGAGTTCTTGCAGTTCAGGATATTGCTACCAGAGAACCAGGTTTTAGAATAGCAGGAACTGGATCTATTGTAGAAATGGATAAAAGTACTCAAATTATGAAAAAATTAAAACTCACTGGTGTACCAATGAAAATTTATAAAAAAACAGCTTTTATTAAGGATATGTTTAATAGTACATTAGAAGTAGCTAAATTTGAGGGTGCAAAGATAAAAACAGTTTCTGGTATTCGTGGTCAAATAAAAAAAGCAGTTTCAAAACCAGAAGGTTGTTTCCGTGCTTCATTCGAAGATAAAATTTTGTTGAGCGATATAGTTTTTTGTCGTACTTGGTATAGAATTGAGGTACCTAAATTCTATAATCCTGTAACATCTCTTTTGTTACCTCCTGCAGAAAAAAATCAATGGCGTGGAATGAAAACTACTGGTCAATTAAAACGAGAAAAGAATATTCGTGCAACAGTTAACACTGATTCACTTTATATTCCTATTGAAAGAAGCATGAAAGTATTTAAACCATTGGTTATACCACGTAATTTACAAAAGGAACTTCCTTATAAAGACAAACCTAAATTTGAATCTAATCCTCATACGCGTAAAACTAAATTTGAAGATCGTAGAGTCGCTGTTGTAAGAGATGCTAAGGAAGAAAACGTAGCACGTCTTATGAAAATGATTAGAACGTCATATGCATATAAGCAAAAACAACTTAGAAAAGCTACAGTAGATAGGGTAAGAGCCCTTAAAGCACGAGTTACGGCAGAAGAAAGAAGAAAATTGAAGAAGCAGAAAGAATATAAAAAACAGATCTTTAGAGACCTTAGTAAATTAGAAAAAAAAAAATAAAAAGATATAATTTCTAAACAGAAATTTATATGCATGTAGTTAGTAGATTAAATGTAATTAATTGTATAAAAAAGTCCTTTTTTTATGTTAATTATATATTACATTATCAACTTATTACAATAATGTTATGAAGCTTCCTATGCTATTCATGTTAAATATCTTGTCATTCTTTCCTGTAACAATTGGTATCATTATTAATCGAAATATTTATTTTATTATCATATTTATATTAAAATAAAAAGTATATGTATATACAAACATATATGTTGCATCTACGCGATTGGTCAATTGATTGTTGAAATTTGTGAAAAGGTTATCATCGATTATTAGTAATAGAAAATTAATACTTTTATATGTAAAAATATCAATAAATATATGTTGTTTACAATAATATTTAATTTAGTGTTCGAGTTGTATAGCATAAGAACAATAAATAGACGTACGCTTGGTAATCGACTTCAGTAGTTCTCAAGCTTTCGATAGATGAACATGGCGGCCGAGGTATTTGATGCTGCATGTAAGTAATGGATTTATTTGAATATTATATTTATTTATATAATTAATAGCGATACATTACATATTTATTGATAGTATATAAAAATTTTATTAATAAAGTTCAATCAGAGAAACTTCGTGCATAGTAATTTTTACGTAATGCGATATTATTTGCGATCTAATTTTATCTATGGAATACAATAACAAACATTTGAGTATAATAAACAACATGATTGTGTTAATTTCTCATCATATTCGATAAATAAATAATCTTAATTGCATAAGTATTTGAGATTATGATATTTTTGTCATTTTCATCTTTGGCGCTACGATAAAATAGACGCCATTAATTCTTATCTAAAAATCGTAAATTTCGCGCGTAAATTCTGGACAAATATTTTTACAATATATTTGTATTTACGATTATATTCATCATAATTGTTATATATGACGTGGTTTTTATTTTTAATATCGTTTTAATATATTATATATATATATATACGTTTTTTATAACTAATAAGAATTTCATTCGTAATAGTGCGTTTCCAATCTGATTTCTACAACTTGTGGATGACGCTTTGTGAAATTCAATTTACGAAACGCTGGTACGTTATGCCGCTTTGATTTTTTATTGTTGTGATATAATTAGGAATATTTTGTGAAAGAACAAACAATTTAACTTTTAATCTGTAAGAAAATGGAGCTTACGGACGATAATTTGTTAACATTAAGCGAATATTTAAAACATACGTTAAGTCCAGATACAAATGTCAGAAGACCGGGTAAGTAACCTAAAATTTATCATAGGCAATTGTTTTATTTATAGTTCTATGTAATAATGAATACTTTTTTACTATATCTATTTTCAAAAATATAATGATCGACATTGTCTAGTTATGCTTCAAAATCCAAATACTTTAGGAAAAACTTTTTATACTTAATATAGTCATAAAACAGTATTTAATTTTTACATTTTATGAATTTGTCATTTATGTTTTTACACTGGCTACTTTATATTTGTTTTAATAATTTATATTCTTTATCACAGCTGAAAAATTTCTGGAATCTATAGAAATAAACCAGAATTACCCTTTACTACTTTTACATTTGATAGACAAAACCGAAGTAGATATAACTATAAGAATCGCTGGTGCAGTTGCATTTAAAAATTATATAAAACGTAATTGGAAAGTTGTAAGTGATTATGTTTTATAATATATATGAATGTTAAATATATTAATTTTTAAAAATGTTAGAATTTTAAATTTAAGACATAATAATATATTTGTAGGAGGAAGATGCACAAGATCGTATACATGCACAAGATAGACATGCGATAAAGAAATTAATAGTTAATTTAATGTTGCATTCTCCTCATTCAATACAAAAGCAGCTTTCTGATGCTGTATCAATCATTGGTAAACATGATCTTTTAAATAAATGGCCAGAATTAATTGATCAGATGATAGAAAAATTCAATACAGGAGATTTTCATGTAATAAATGGGGTCTTACATACGGCACATTCTTTATTTAAGAGATATAGATATGAATTCAAAAGTGAAATTTTATGGACAGAAATTAAATTTGTATTGGACCAATTTGCAAAACCATTGACAGATTTATTTTTAGTAAGTTATCAAGCAATGTTTCTCTAATATAATATTATAACCTATTATGAATACTATAACCTAATTTCTTTCTTATAGACAACGATGAATTTAGCACAGATACATGCTAATAATGTAGATGCCTTAAAAGTTATATATAATTCTTTGGTTATGCTTTCCAAAGTATTTTATTCTCTTAATTTTCAAGTAAGTGTTGGATATTATTTATAACATTGAGTTATATTGTAATAGTAAATATATTATAACATTATTGTTATATATTATTTATTAGTATTAAGTCACGTGTTATATATCATCGTTTTAGGATTTACCAGAATTTTTTGAAGATAACATGGCATCATGGATGAAAAATTTTCTTATTATATTAAATACTGATGTGCCATCTCTGAGAACAACTGTAATTATAAATATTTTTTTTCATATGTAAATGATAAATATATATATATATATATAGTATATATTATAATATATTATTAATATTAGGATAATGAAGAAGCAGGAGTGATGGAACAGTTAAAAACACAGGTTTGTGATAATATCTGTCTTTATGCTCAAAAGTATGATGAAGAATTCCAACCATTTTTACCAGAATTTGTAACAACTGTATGGAACTTATTAACATCTACAGGTCAACAAACCAAATATGATGCAGTAAGAACTATTTATTAAAAAATTATGATTTTAATTTCATTATTTAATTTTTATGCAGATTATAGCTTTCTAACCATAAATATTTTTAGTTAGTATCAAGTGCATTGCAATTTTTGGCCATAGTAGCAGATCGTTCTCGATATAGAAATTTGTTTGAGGATTCAGGAACTTTGAGCAGTATCTGTGAAAAAGTTATTATTCCTAATATGGAATTTAGAGGTAGGGCAAACATGAGCTTATGCAAAAAAGATCTTGAAGAAAAATTAACTGCATAAATATATTGGTGTATGAATTTTATAAGTATGATTTATATTTTCGATTTACACAATTTTTTTTTATAGATTCGGATGCTGAACTGTTCGAAGATAATCCGGAAGAGTATATACGCCGTGATATAGAAGGTAGTGATGTAGATACGAGAAGACGAGCAGCTTGTGATTTAGTGAAAGTTCTTTCAAAGTATTTTGAAGCCAAAATAATGGAAATTTTTGGTGCTTATATACAGGTACATAACGTTTATAGGAATATTTAAATCTTTATAATAAATATTGTTATGCATAAGTTTCATTGTCCTTAGGTAATGTTACAAAACTATGCAGAAAAGCCTACTGAAAATTGGCGTAGTAAAGATGCAGCTATTTATTTAATTACAAGTAGTGCCACTAAAGGACAAACGCAAAGGCATGGTGTAACACAAAGCAGTCAACTTGTTCCATTACCTCAGTTTACGGCACAACATATTGAACCTGAACTTTCTAAACCAAACGGTATAGTTTATTGTTAAATATTAATAACGATAAATATATTATATATTTATAAATGTTTAATACTTTATATTACAGTGAACGAATGTCCAGTTCTTAAAGCAGACGCGATTAAATTTGTAATGTCATTTAGATCCGTTTTGCCACAGGAATTAGTCGTAGGAAGTTTACCACAATTAGTTAGACATTTGAGTGCTACGAGTATCGTTGTTCATACATATGCTGCTTGTGCAGTTGATAGGATACTTGCTATGAGAGGCACAGACAATAATTCCTTGTAAGGAGGAAAAGTAATATAGGATAATATATAAAATATAATAGACGTGCATAACGTAATCTTAACTTTTCTCTTTTTATACTTAATTTTTAGAGTGAAAGGAAATGATTTAATGCCATTAGCACCAGACCTGCTGAAAGGATTATTCGCATGTTTGTCTCTGACAGGGTCAGAAGAAAATGAATATGTGATGAAAGCTATTATGAGAAGTTTTGGTATATTACAGGATAATATTGTACCTTTCTTAGCAGATTTATTACCAAAACTAACAGAGAAACTAACAATGGTTGCTAAAAATCCGACACGTCCTAATTTCAATCATTATCTCTTTGAAACATTAAGCTTATCTATCAAGTAAGTTTTCAATATTTACAAAAGGAAATTATTCATATTAAATTAATTTGTTATTAAGTGATATAAAAAAAATATTTGTTTTTTTTTCTTAGAATCGTTTGTAAAACTAATCCACAGGCTGTTTTATCTTTCGAACAAGTTTTGTTTCCAATCTTTCAAGAGATTCTACAGCAAGATATATCAGGTTGTGTTGCCTGTTGCGTATTAATATTAGTATCGTTCCTACAAATATTCTATTAACTATATTTTCTTTTAGAATTTATACCATATGTATTTCAAATCCTGGCTTTATTTTTGGAACTTAGAACTACACAGGAAATACCAGATCCATACATGGCCTTATTCCCTTGCTTATTAGCACCAGTTCTATTTGAACGTCAAGCTAATATTCATCCTCTTAATAGATTATTACAAGCGTATGTTAGTCACGGTTCACATTTAATAATAGCACAAGATAAGACTAGCGGCTTATTGGGCGTTTTTCAAAAGTTAATCGCGTCTAAGGTTAACGATCGTGAAGGTTTCTTATTATTGGAATGTATTATCGAACATTTCCCACCGTGAGTTTCTCTTTTCTTCATTTTCTTCGTTTTTACATTATCAATATTTTTCTATTAAACTTTGGACTCGTATTGATAATCTATATTCTATCAATTAATAGGAATACATTGGAACCATATATGAAGCAAATTTTTGTATTGCTATTTCAAAGGCTTTCTTCTTCAAAAACAACAAAGTTTGTTCAAGGATTGATATTATTTTTCGCATATTACATTATTAGATATAATGCTACTAGTTTGGTTAATATTATCGATCAAATACAACCACAGTAAGTTTTAAAACATGTTTATATTTGAATGCATTAAAAGCGGATGTTTATAGGATTAATCAATTTTTAGAATGTTTGGTATGGTTGTCGAACGTATATTTCTATCGGATTTACAAAAGGTCTCAGGTGATATAGAAAAGAAAGTAACATCCGTAGGAATGTCGAATTTATTAATCGATTGTCCACCGATGCTTGAAAGTCCATACAATTCATATTATCCGCGGCTTTTAGCTGCATTAATCGAATTCTTCGAATCGTCTCAAGATGAAACTTTATTACCGGAGGATAATTTAATGCCTGAATTTGAAGATGCGATGGAATATCAAGTTGGTTACAGTCAGCTTATATATGCAAAAATGCCGAAAAAAGATCCACTGCAGTGTAAGTATTAATTTCTTTTTTAATTATCCCCATTTGAAGCTTTGATGTCTTATATTTTTTTTTATGTTTAACACGCATACACACACATATATGTATATGTGTATGTATGTATGTATTTATAAATATAGCTGTTGGCGATGTACGTTTACATTTGGCACAAGGACTTGGGAGATTATCACCAGGACAATTACCAGGACTCCTTGGACAAATTCCAGAACCAAATGCGAATCATTTAAGAAATTATCTTCAAACTGCTGGCATTACAGTTGCATAATATGAGCTGGATATCAGAAACAGACTGAAGATCCATTTGATATCACGAAAAATAACGAACATCAAATTGAATAAATTGTAACTAAATAATGAGATTTCATATATAATTTTTATAAATCATAATTTTCTATGATATACATTTCCGAAGTATACATAGTGTCTCGTTTAATAATTTTTCTTTATGTAATTTGAAGTATAATAGGTATAATATTTATTATTATTACGAGGCGCTATTTATTTTTCTCATCTCAATTAATAATGTCATCGATTGTGGGTAAAATAAAACTGCAGACGTCATAGAAGAAATAACGTTAAGATTCGATGAATACCTCTGTCAATTTGATTGATGCACACCCAAGCAGTCTCTTCCTTTTTATTGATTGAGTTTTTACGGTAATACAATAATACATAATATTAAATATCAATTTATAACAATGCAAGATTTTTTTCTTTTCTTTTCTTTTCTTTTCTTTTCTTTTCTTCTTCTTCTTCTTCTTCTTCTTCTTTTTCCTTCAACTCCAAACTAATAAATATTTTAACCCTCATTTTTTTTATAAAATAATATAAAAGATATTTTGTTTATACGATTAAAATTGTACGTTTGTTATCACTAAAAAATATTTTTATCGTTAGAGCATACAGATCAGCAGAGCGCCACTATACTCTCTTCATCATTCAGAGCAGGTAGAACAGAACCGGTAAGTCGATAATATCCGGGGTTTGTGAGAAGCCTTCGTCTATGTCCCACCCTCGAAAGCACTGGCCCAGCGAGTTATAAGATCTATAGATATTATTCATATACAGAACAGTTTTCTCAATTAAAATGTTTTATATATATATATATATGGTTGTTAATGAAATTGAATCTTAGATAATTAATCGTTCAAATATCTCTTTTCATTTTGATACAGATGAAAGAGTTTCAGATAGAAGAAAGAAGAAATAATAATAATATAATTTATCGCGATGTTGAGAATATAAATAAAAAAATAAAGAAAAGAAAAAAAAAGGAAAATATGAAAGAAACGAGTCGATCTTTATACTCGGGATGAAAGGAAAAAGGAAAGAAAAGAAAAGAAAAAACGAAACTGTTGCCATGATTTATGAAATAATATTCCTTTGTAAAAAGTATTGCTTTATTTTTTTTTCTTTTTATTATTTTCTCTCTCTCTCTCTCTCTCTCTCTCTCTCTCTCTCTCTCTCTCTCTCTCTCTTTCTTTCTCTCTCTCTCTCTTTTTAGCAGACCTCGAGAAAGTCATATAACTCGCTCGTTCGAGATTTAACATAAGAGATTTGCGAAGGTAAAGACTTAAAATTAAGCTGGATAAAAGATTTTAATTCATTTTTTTTTTGTAATCAAACTTAATCACCTCGATATTATTTTCCCTAGATATTTAATATAAAATTATATAACGAGCTTTTCAATGTTTACAAATATTACAGCCAACTTAACTTGTATGTTGCAGATTCGTGGTTTGATCCTGTCTGGTGAACATGCTACCGACGAAACCTCAAGTCATGTCCTGACGAACGGATTCTTCCTACATCCTGTTATACTCCTACATACGTTCTACGTGTTTCATACTGGAATGCCACAGGGAACGAAGAGGAAAATCGGTATGTCCCTACGTTTCTAACGCTTGGTTATACTCCGTGTAATTTTATTTTGGGATTAAGGATTTTATACAGCGTTGGAAAACTCTACGTAATATACGGAATTCCCAAAAGGAGTAAAATCGACGTTCTCTGTTATTTATTTCTTTTCTCTCTTCTCTCTCTTTTTTTTTATTATTCTCTTTCTCTCTCTCTTTTTTTTTTATCATAACAATGCGTTCATTAAACATTCATTTACGACCTTCTCCTATTTCGATATTTTTCTCTCTCTTTTCCACATAAATTGCAAATAGTTCGTTGGGGAAAAAGTGGAAGAGGGTGGGAGGGGAGAAATTCGACATAAATTTGTGTTAACATATAGGAATAACTTATCTATAAGAATAAAGAAGATTTATATTGGAATTATGCTATACGGCCAAATGCACTCTCCCACGCATGAACCGTTTCTCTCTCGTTAATATACGAGAATCCAGTTTGTCTTTTTTATTCTCTCTCTCTCCTTTTTTTTTTTTTCTTCTTTTCTTTCTTCTTTTATCCCCTCGCTTTAACTTGCATTCGATTCGTATATAGTATTAAATCTCTTTGATTTGATCGCATTGAAATGCATAGTATTAATGTAACTGAAGGAAGTATAAAAAATTCAATTAAAGCGAAGCGTAATTCGCGGCCATTGAAATACACGAGGTGCTTTGTAGGATGCACGGTTAGAGATAACGAAGTAAAAGTTCTCCTTTCTTCCTTTCTGCATTATTCAGACACGTGTTATTATTCTTTAGATCAAAGCAGATTTAAACAAAGGAACTGATAAAAAGTAGATAAGTATTTTTTTTCATTTTCTTTCTCTCTGTTTCCTTTTCTTTCTTTCTTCCTGTTTTTTTTTTTTTTAAATATATATATGTATGTAATGTAATATTTTTTTACACACATACACACACACACATATATATAAGAGGTATAATAAATACTTTTTTATACACACACATACACACGCACATAGCGTAATATTTATATTTTATAAATTTTCATTGTTATTTCATATATGAAAATTTTTTAATTAAGTTGATATTGTTAGAAAATGTAATTTCATGATTACAGTGAGGAGGGATTAAGTAGAAAATGTAGAAAATATATATATATATAATAAGAGTGAAATACGGAGAAATATATATATATATAATAAGAGCGATTTAAGAACGATTTGTTTTCTTTCGTTAGGAATTATCGTTTGAACGTCCTTGGTTATATCGTCGGAACTATTACAGATCGTATAGAGAAATTGATTGGATCGAATAAGAAGGAGAAAAGGAATTCTATAGTTGTGTTGAGTTATACCAGTGTTGAGAAATGCATTCTCCTAATACGAACGGCCATAAAGGATATATCGGTTTGTGTAGGATCGAAATAGAGTATTGCAAGCTCGCTGAAGTCGTCGCATTTTTGTGTTCTACCATTTCTTTTCTCCATTTTTCATCAATAGAATTTCTTTATCTTCATTTTTCTCTCTATCATATCTATCTATTGTCCTTTAAATATCTTCTTCTTATTCTTATTACATTATTATTATCATTATTTGATTCGAGTTTGAATTTTTATGATTCAGAAGAATAACATAATTTAGAGATGAATGACTGGTAGGAGAAGGGAGAAGAATGAAAGAAAAAAAAAGTGAAAATTAAAAAATTAAAAAATAGAAAAAGAGGAATGAAAAGAGAAGAAATTTCGTTTCACTACGTGGATCAATAAAGAGTTATTTTTCGAAGATCATCTTCATTTCGAATGTAGCGAATGGAATTCTCTTATTCCTTGAGATATGTGCCTCAGGCCAAATGCAATTTGATTTCACGTCGTAGGATCTGGCTTATACGAGAGAAGCAACCAACCAACCAACCAACCAACCAACCATCCAACCAACCAACCAACCAACCAACCAACCAACCCGTTTCAACGAAATCTCAATGGGTGAGATTCACTCTGCTCGGAGTAGTTATTGAAAAGTTCGAGTGTCTCGCTTCGTCGTCGTCGTCGTTGTCGTCGTTATCGTCGTTATCGTCGTCGTTAGAAAACGTGAGGATGACGTTGAAAAAGGATTCGCGATAACGTTAGATCTATATTTTCCTTAATTGAAAGTATTAGAAAATCATGGAAGATTATAAAATCTGATCTACCGTTTAATCACGATAGACGTTTTGTTTAAAGTAATCCAGAATCATAGTTAAAACTTTGAAACGTAGAGGAATCTGTAACGTTGTAATAAACTTTTCCTATTTCAATAATACTTCATTTTGTACGAGACAATAGTAGGAAAGTTTCGACGGTTTTGTTAGACGTTTACTCAACGTCGTAAGTTTCCGACGTTAGTTTTCTTTACATAGAATTTGTTAACTTTATTACGATCACGATTGGATATATAAATTAATTAATATCGATCGATTTTATTATTGAACGATGAAGTATTTAAGAATTAAAATACGTACTTATAATTTTCTTTTATTATCTATAGAAAGATAAAATCATTGGCAACCTTTAGAAAGGTATCCCCTTTAGCTCGGTTTTCCTCCCACTTTTCACCTCCTCCTTTCTTTTTTTTCAAAAAGAATTTCAACGAACGTCGGTAGAAGCTTTCGATGGCACGTCAATTATTATATCGTGGATATTTGTTCCTCATAGCATAAGAGAGCTTAAGCTGTAGAGAGCTTAGGAGTAGTACTTTGAAAACGAGACGAATAGAAAGAAAGAAAGAAAGAAAGAAAGAAAAAAAAAGAAAGAAAGCAAGGAAGATAGAAATAAAGAGAGAAAGAGAAAGAGAAAGAGAAAGAGAAAAAATAGAAAGAGAGAGATGAAGAATAGTTGAAACGTGAAATGAAGAGGATAACAATGGAAGGTAAAAGGATTGAAATGGATGATGAGAAGGAAAGGATGGTTAAAAGGAGAATGGATAGATGAAGAGAGACAGAGAGAGAGAGAGAGAGAGAGAGAGAGAGAGAGAGAGGAGAGTGGAAAAAGAGAAAGAGTGATAAAAAAAGGAACATAAAACGGGAGACAAGAAGAAATTGTCTGATACGGTACGACGGTTTGCCTGATAGAGGAGACAAAAAAAAGTGAAGGAGATGGTCATAGGTAGGCAGAGAAAGAAAGAAGGAAAGAGAGAGCGTGAGAGAGAGAGAGAGAGGGGGGGAGGAGAGGGAGAAAGAGTGGGAGAGAGAGAGAAAAGAGGACAGGCACGAGGTCTAGAAGCCGGAGGAAGGGTGGAGGCGAGAGGCGCTCCATCGATTCTCCCGGGGGAAATGCATCCAGCATTCGCTCGACTAACACTCCTACCTACCTCTACGTATGACCTCTATTAACTTGGCAGACCCACACCAGCAGTGACACACGACAGGTTCAAATTCACATCCTGATTTAGCATTTACTCCCTACCTCTTTCTCTCTTTCTCTTTTCTTTCTCCTTCTCTTTTTTCCCTCTCTCTCTCTCTCTCTCTCTTTCTCTCTCTCTGTCTGTCTGTCTGTCTTTCTTTCTTTTTTCACTTCCTTCCTTTTACTTACCTTTTTAATATTTTCTCTTTATATATTTTTGTTCTTTTTCTGTTGTTTTATTGTTGTTTTTGTTTAATGTGTGTGTGTGTGTATGTTTCTCCTTTTCTTTTTTTTTCTTTTCTCTCTCTTTTTTCCCTTTTCGTTTTCTTCCTTTTTTTTTAAATAATTCTTCATTTTTAGACTCGACCTCGTTATTCAGAAAGGGCAAGACCTTAGCTCACTACTAATTTTACATTAAGCTAGAACCACCGAGGAGAAAAAGAGTAACTTGCGCTCCATACATACATGTGTTTTGAGAGGGGAAAAGAAAAGAAAAGAAAAGGAAAGAAAAGGAAAGAAAAGAAAAGAAAAGAAAAGAAAAGAAAAGAAAAGGATGGAAAAGAAAGAGAGAAAAGAAAAAAGAAAAGAAAAGAAAAGAAAAGAAAAGGGGAGGAAATAAAAAGAGTAAAGGGTATGTACGCTAGTTAAAATTCCTTTAACAAATTGCGAATATTTTAAGGGTATCGAATCGCTTGATTGGAGTATTAAAATTGATAATGACGTTGTTCTTTTTGTATCTCTCTGAACTCTATTGAATATTTATATATGAAGGGTCTCGTAGAAACACACGTTTTATACGTTCTATACGTTTTATTGCATATGTAAATATCTAGAGAAAAAGAGAGAGGGAGAGAGAAAAATAAAGAGAATAAGAGAATGTAAAGATACGTATGTAATTTTACATAGTTATATATCCAAAGTAGTAACCTAAATTATTTTTTTTAGAACAGACATCCGATACTCTTGTCGATCGTCTTCTAACGTCGTCCACATGGATGAGGGAGTTTTTTCGTAATTGTTATATCATCTGTGAAGAAGGGTATATGTAAATTTTTTACGGAAGATTAAATTCCGACAGGTTGTTGGAAGATAGATAGCGAGATAGATAGAGCGTACGTGGAGAGAAACACAGAGAGAGAGAGAGAGAGAGAGAAAAGCTCGTAGAATATTTTGAAATAAGTACATGAACTTTGTGAAAATTCGAAAAGAATATTAGATATCCGACTTAACAATGCCTTTTTCCTAAGTAGATAACTCGACGTTGTTGTTCGACACTTATTTACAGGGTCAACCGAGAAAAATCAGGAGTCATCGTCTTTAAGCCGAACGTGACCTTAAAGAACGGCACACGTTAAGGAGAGAGAAGAGAATGTATAGGAAGGTGTTCTTATGGGGAAGTTGTGAGAATGTGTGAGAGAAAATTTATTTGTTCTCAAAGAGACAAGTCTGTTGAGGGTGGGAAGGCTAAAAAGGAGTATAGAGGAGGGATATACACATATGTTATAGCAGTCTTATATATTCTATATCTTTGTGTGTGTATATGTGTGTGAATATGTGTGTGTGAAAGGGCGAAAGAGAAAGCTGTTTCGTTCTTAGTTATCACGATTCAATAACACCTGCGTCCTAAAGCTCCCTAAGCAAAAAGATGGAAGCTGGTAGGGTTAAACCATTAAAGGGAGAAATTTGGATGTAATCTTGAAGCTGAACGTTCTTATCAAAGTATATGCATAAATATGTATGTACATATGTATAGATAATATATACAGGGTGTTAAACATTTTTTTGTTTTCATATATATATTATCACACGAGTTAACGCGTAATTTTTGCTTGTACTAGTTGCAACGACTTATTTGTTTATTTGTAAACGAAACAACGAACGCGTGGGTGGTGGACTTTCACGTTTGTAGTCTTTGGTTTGGTGTACATACACGCCATTACCACGGACAATGCGCGTTAGAAAACAATAGGAAGAAATTTGCATATTTCATTATGCGAACAATGACGGATTCTAAAGGACAGGAGCTTACATACAACATTTATTAGCATTTATGTTCATACTCGTGTTCCTCTTGTTCATTATATCTATATATTTATATATATATACATACACACATACATACGTATTTATTATATGGACTAGGATTTTATTTTTAAAAGAATTCTTTTTTTTTCAGACGATCGATCTCTATTTTTTATTTCCTTTTTTTTCCTCTTTTTACTATTCATCTCTTTGCCAGGATAAACTCGTTTAACTTATTTATTATTGCAATCTATCTCTCCCTCTCTCTCTCTTTTGTATTTCTTTCTTTTTGATTATAATGTTAAAAGTTTGTTTCTGTACGATGATATCCTTCTTCGTTTTCTTTCTTATTTCTTTAAATTAGTTGTAACTTTTCGGACAATTGTTATACCCCAATTGGCGATTTAGAGACTATGTACTTTATTCCTTTAGGAATTCGCGGTGAGTTGGCGGCTGTGGAACGGCAAGCGAAACGTAAAGTTTTCACTTCGTTGAAAAATTGCGGAAAATCTCAAACCCGATTTCCACTGCGAAATTGTACGAATGGATTATTTTCTTGGAAAGCAATTAAAAGTCGGTCGGGTGCTCGAAGATTCCATCGGTTTCGAAGTTGAATGAGATAATAGCAGGAGCCTTCTACGATATTTCGCACGTTTCTTTTCTTTTCATTTTCTTTCTTTCCTTCTTTTCCTTACCTTTTCTTTTCTTCCTATTTATGTTCTTCCGTATTTCTAGTTTTCTTTCTTTTTTTTCTGTTAATTTTTTTCTTAGTTTTTCTTTCTTTTTATTTATCCCCTTTTTCTTATATTCGCGAGAGATAAACGATATCGTTGTGATCGTATTAAATTAAAAATACTTTTTAAAAGGGCTTTATAAAAGGATTCTACGTTCTTCCGGTGCATTTGATGCGAATATTCATTTTATTTTATTTTACTTTATTTTATTTGTTTATTTATTCGCACCTTCTTTAAACCGGATATCTAGGTATTCAGAAACAGAAGGTACCTTTTCCATTTTGCGCTTCCCTTTATCCATCTCGACTATTCGAGAAACTCAAAATTTTCCTGACCGACGTGAGAGAAGAAAATGCGTTGAAGGAGTACTCTTTGTGGGAATTGGAGCGTGTCATTCGAGAACAAATGTCCTCTTCTAGTGGGAATAGACGCGAATCGTTTTACTGGACACTCGACGATTTTATATACGACGTATTTACTTATATACGTATGCACTTTTACAACGAGAAGAATAGAAAGAAAGATGATAACTTTATTACGAGTTAGTACATGGTGTATAATATAATATTATAAGCCTAACTCACACATACACACGTATACATATGTGTATCGAATTTTCTATCATCGATTTATTTATTTATCTGATATTTCTTCTTTTATAATTTATTCAATTTTTCTTTCCTTTTCTTTCTCTCTCTCTCTCTCTTTTTTTTTTACTTTTCTCTTTTTATAATACACACGCACACACATGCACATATATAACACATGATATGTATATGTACGACTTTTTTTCTGTTTCTATAATTTTTTTTTTCTTCTTTTTTCTTCCATTTTATAACGAAGTAGAACGAAACGATAGCCGACGCGTTCATGTATACGAAATGAGAGCCTCCATTGAAGGGACCCTTTCCCTTCCACCATAAAAAAATGCTACAAAAAAGTAAAAACCTTCCAACCACGAGCTTATATTTCACGATTTCCCGATAATTCCTTCAGCTCTTCTACATGGTCCCACACTCGTCGATAGAAAATTGTTCGACCATGCAAGTTTGGAATGCAAGCTGTCAGAAAGAAACAAACAAACAAAGAAAGAAAGAAAGAAAGAATGAAAGAAAGAAGCAAAAAAAGGGGGATCATTGAATTGGTTACGAATGAATAAAAGAAAAAATAGTATAGTGCTATGATTTTTATACCATTTAGAAAAACATGTTGAAAAATATCGATGTATGTACGTATGTGGGAAAACGTTATGTATAAACGGAGTAATATTTTTCTTTCTTTTTTTTTTTCTTTTTCCTTTTCACCATTCGCGTTGAAATACATGGATCGATAATTTTTCTTTCTCTCTCTCTCTCTCTCTATCTTTTTTTCTCTTTTTGATTTTTTTCGTTTGTACACGGCATATTTGTCAAGTTTGGAAAAAATTGATAAAATGAAAAAGGAAGGAAGAGAAAAAAAGAAACAGATTGAAAATCAAAAATGAAAGAGAAGGATGAGGTAAAAAAGTTTGATATCGTAAACATGAATAATATTTTTTAACCAATCTTTTTTGTTTCTCTTTCTCTCTTCCTCTTTACATATATATTTTTTTTGTTTAGACATTTAGTTTATATCATCATCATCATCATCATCATCATCATCATCATCATCATCATCATCATCATCATCATCATCATCATCATTATAATCTTCGTTATGGTATATCAATAGAAATCATAATTATCGCTAATGTTTCTACATCATAATTGTTAATTAGATTTTAATCTTAATGCAGTATACATCGATGATAATACACTAGACGTAGTATAGATGTGAAAGGATTATAAACCGTCTGATAATCAAAGTTTCACTAGGATTAGTCAATGTGAAAGGAATGCTTACTACCTGCGGTTGAAATTATAGATGAGAATTATAGATGAAGGAAGAGAAGAATAGGAGATAAGAAGAGGGTCTGCACAATTGATGCGTTACGCGTATGATGCCATTTGTGTGGGACTAAGATTCAGATTTAAACACAATGAAAGAGATATTAATCCTTCCGAAAGACGGAAATCGTGAATGATTAACAGGCTGGTTAACGTTGATAGTTTAAACTACAACGATAAGAGAGCTACCCACATACGGTCGAACACTTCATATTCGTTCTCTTTTTAGTTACGAGGTCATTTCATTTCGTTTCTTCCTCTTCATTATCATCTTCTTCTTCTTCTTTGGGTTTTTCTAACTCTTTTATTTTTTTTTTCTTTTTATTTCCATGACCACTTCCGTTCCACGTTATATCGTATTTATCTTGGCAAAGTGGAAGAAGATGCAACTGATTTCTCTGACAATTAACGAGAATCTCGTGATTACTTATCCTCTCTACTTTAATTAAGATCATTAGCCGTCTCGTAGCAATTTCCACGTTTACCTTTCTCGGTAAGATCAAGTTGGATGATTAAGAGGGACTCCTGTTTATTGCATTTATTCGATATATAGTCAATTCTTTCTCTCTCTTTCTCTCTACCTTTTCTCTCATGTTTTTCTCATGTTCCTTTTTTTTTTGAGTTCCTTCGTCTTTTTCTTTTGCTCACGTAATTTCGCGCATAACCACATCTCATCGGAAACCGTTCCAAGTAAGTTACTTACGCGTACGTTTTATATTATGTATTCGTACATATAGAATATAGGGCCCCGATAAGAATCTATCTAGTACATACACGCGGCATTGAAAGTTTTGCTCTCTCGCTCTAGAAACTGAATTGCTTCGGATCTCAATTTTCTCTGGAGTCGACCTAAATCGCTGGGATACATTTGCAAACAACACCGCTACCGTTTTCAATATTTTTGATTGCATAGACATCAAGCAATCTCTCTCATATTCCTGATACATTAAGAAATTGATATATAGAAAAAGAAAGAAATAAAGAAAGAAAGAAAGAAAGAAGAAAAAGAAGAGAGAGAGAGAGAGAGAGAAAGATCAATTGATCTTTCTTCAAAGATAATTATATATATTAATAAGATATATTATTTAAGAATAAAATATATTTCCTTAGAGTAATTATAACGTAGCTCGTCATCCTCAATGATAAATAATAATAATAATAATTATTATTATTATTATCTAATAAATTTGATCGAATCGGTCGGTGATTGCGATGAAAGTGCTACGAACGCAGGATTGCTAACTTTAAATCGAAAAGCTGGATGGTTAACTATATATCGTTCTCTGACGATGCAGAAATTAAATTGAGTATCCCAATGGCGAAAATCCAAGAGTGAGAGAGAGAGAGAGAGAGAGAGAGGTAGATACATAGATAGATAGATAGAGAGAGAAAGAGTGAGAGAGATCGAACTTTGGTCTGGCAGTTTTAACCGCTCGCATCAAAAGTTTCCATGCTTACAGGCATGCTGACACGCACGAATATAATTCCCGGACGATGGCTTTCATTTTCCGGGAGCGAGAGGACTGATAGTAGGGGGTGGGAGGGTGAATTTGATCATGGGTTTTTGGGTTATTGGCTAATCACATATTCCATCCGAATTATATTACAGCAAAATGGATCAGTTTTCGCGGATACGTTGGGGTCCCCAACGTATAATACGTTTCTGATAATTTCGTAAGCTGCGTATAACGAGCTATGAGGTGTTATGATATCTTAATGACTCATTATCGATCGATCAAAAGAGAGAGAGAGAGGGGTAGATAGATAGATAGATAGATAGATAGATAGACAGGAAATCGATACCGAAATTCGATAACGTAACTATCGTAATTGTGGTTAACACGTAAAGCTCGGAAAGAGTTATGGGATTTTATCTTCTCTTTTTTTGTTCTTTTTTTGGGGATAGGGGTTTACGCAGGAGATACTGCAACGAAGAGGGTGGAGAAACGATTTCGTAAGGAATTATTATAATACGTGGCCTAAGCATTTTACGATTTATCGTTGAATACTTCGAGCCGTCAGACTTGTGTACGTCGCATTGCACCCAATCCCATCGTATTTGATATAAAGCTCGCGTTCTTCCAACCGAATGCACTCGAGCGTTATTATTTTTTGGAATTTCGCCCATAAATCCTTTTTCACGGAGAAAACGTAAGCTGCTGGAAAGTATGAGACTTATGTACATACGTACACACACACATATATATATAAAATACATACGTCTTGCGATTGGGTCTTTCTTTCTCTTTTTGTTTGTTCGTTCGTCTGTTTGTTTATTTGTCTTTTTTTTCTGTTTTTTTTTCTCGTCGCATCTTTCACACTAAATTAATTATATCTAGTAAAAGTATAATACAGCGAGAGTTCTTTTTCTTCTTCTTTTTCTTTCTTTCTGTCTTTTTTTTTCCTTTTTTTCTTTTTTTCTTTTTCTTTAAAATTCCGTTTAAAATCTGTCTTAATCCCTAGATTCTTCTAATGAATTATTCTTTAAGTAATAAATCAACGTTGAATTTTCTTACTACGTAAACGCATGGTATTAGCTCACGTGTTATCGTCTTTCGATAAAATATTAGTATGCCCTGTAGCTATGATCGAAGTTACGATATTAGCTTTCAACATCTTGAGAAGCATCGTACTTTGCGTGTTCGGATTATATCGTGGTACACTTATAATATTGAGTTACGGAAGTTTCATTGTAAAATTAGTCGGTTCGTGTAAGCGTTTAAAAATTCTATCGTTTACGAGACGATTTTGTGATAGAACACGATTCTAGTTTACAACAAGCCGATCGTTGTAATGACAGATATTATTAGTGATTACGTGTATATATATATATATAAAATATATTTTTTAATCTTTTTTAAAAATATTTGTATTTATTATACATAATGCACATAATACACACATAGATACTCACAAATATATGTGGGTTAATTTATTAAGGGAATGGTTTAATGTAAAATTTTTTCTTTTTCTATCTCTTTTTTCTTTTGAATATATATTCGTATTCCATAATATAAATACAAACACGCACACATATTTTATATATATACGTATATGTATATATATAAAAATCTGACCCTCGTAAATTAGCCCGAAGCGATGCTTCTCGTTATAGTCTGAAAGCTTTCACATAGGGTACGTTGAAGCAGCAAATATGCCAGTTTAGGTACGTATAAAGTAATAAGGAATGCTGTGAGCGTTCATGGCACGCAATGCCTCGTGGTAAATTCGGTCTGACCATGGTTAATATCAATTTTAACCTTCGACGATCCATATTACTTACTATAGAATCATTTAACATTTTTTATTTTCTTTATATTTTATTTTCATCATTAATATGATATAAATATCAATCATTTTCATTAAAGAATTTCGTTCAAATGTTTGTCTTGTTTATTCTCAGTAGTTTAGATCAACGATATATATATATATATAAGCACACATACTCACTAGGATATATTAATATATATATTATAAATATTTCGTTCAGTCTCTCTTTTTAAAATGTTAAGAGCACGTAATTATGTCGATACTCGATCACTATGTTTGCTTCATATCGCTCTGCTTAAAGTTCATGTTTTTTTCAAGAGGGTACCCATCGTTCGATCTCTTTGTGATCGATTCTCCTCAAATATCCGTTTACATACGAAAGGAATGCATATATATTGCATCATATATATATATATATATATATATATATATATGTACATACCTACATACATACATATATTAATACATACACGAGAAAGAGTCGATCCATCGATGGCAGACCATCGAAACGCATCCGTGTTATTTTTGTCAAGTAGTAGTTAGAGTTGCGGTGGAAAGAAGGAGAGGTATGCATCTGCCAACGGTATTTCAACTCGAAACAAAGCTATGGGGAGGAGAGAAGAGGAGGAGGGGTTGGTTGGTGTCCGTTCGGAGTCTGTGTTGGCGCAAGTCCAGTTGATACAGAAGCCACACACTCGATATCGCGATTACGCGACGCAGAAATACGTTTTTCTTCGTCTCCTCTCTCTCTTTATCTCTCTTTCTTTCTCTCTTTTTCTCTCTCTATCTCTCTTTCTCTCTCTCTCTCTCTCTCTCTCTCTCTCTCTCTGCGTTTTGTTCCGTAACCATTGCGTTTTTCTTCGAAGATAGATTACTAAAGCAGAGTACGAGAACGAATCCGGTAGTGGGGAGGATGGGTAGGTTGGTAGGTGGGTGGGTGTGTGGTAGATTTATAGAGGAGAGAGAGAGAGAGAAAAAGAGAGATAGAGATTTCAAGCCAGCTTGTGCAAAATGCCCGTGGAAAATAAGAGATTGTATGTGTTTCGACATCGATTCGACGACGAGTGACTCCATGTTGTAAAAAACATCAAGAGAATTGAAAACGTGCTTTTCCATTTGATCATAGTCGATGAAACGATAGATAAATGTTTTTTTTTGATTGCAACAAACAAAGCGTGCCGATTAATACTCGCTAAAGTTTTCTCGTTTCGTTTAACGTGTTTTTCTTTGGCGATATTAAAAGAAAGTCAAAGAAGGTCACAGAAGAAGAAGAAGAAGAAGAAGAAGAAGAAGAAGAAGAAGAAGAAGGAGAAGGAGACTCATTGTTATAGCTTTTCGAAATTTATGATAACGTTCTCTTTCTTTTGTATATGTATATATATATATATATATAAATATATATACACACGTGTACACGCATAGACACAAATACACACACGTGTGTAAACATATATATTGATCGTGTTTTCTCGGAAAACGATGATACTATATGTTATGGTTCTCGTTCGGTACGGAAAAAAAGTGAAAACAGTATTGTCCTTAAGACGAAAAAGGTTATAATCTCTCACATTTGTTGAACGTACTTACTCAGTTACTTACGAAACGTGGTCGAGGTTGGTACACGCACGTGATAGTAATGAATTCGATTCAGCCAAGGGGTATATTATTAGTCCTCTCTTCTCTATCGTCGATTCGAAAATCTTTTTCTATCTCGTTCAAACTTTTCCTACCATTATCCTTGACAAGGACAGCGGAAAATATGGCACCGAACCAGCATACTATTGCGAATAACCAGACGACTTTTCTTATGTTATCGTCCGTTTGTAAAGAACCGAAGACTATCATCGCCAGGATCGAAAGTATCCAATTAGAGATCGCAGCGAATCCTGCACCAAGAAGCTTTATCCTTTGTGGAAATGAATCTGCGAGAAGTGCCCATGATATTGGTGCTACGCCCAAGTTTAGAGATATGAAATATAGGCTGATCCATGCCGGTGGCATCCACCAATACCAATCATCGTATTCCGGGTCCTCGAGTCTTTTATCGAAGAACCATCCTGTTTCGTTAGAAGGGAGAAGAAAATAAGAAAAAAAGAAAAAGTAATAATAATTAATTGTATTAATTATATTTATTTACTTGGACACACACACACATATATATGTATATATGTATGTATGATATAGAGCGTAATATGATATGGTACATTTCTAAATTGATATTATATAATATTAAGAGGATCATAGTGAAATTCACTGGTCGATGAGCAGCTTGATGTTAGTAGAAAGGGTTTCTAAAGGAGCTTTAGTAAGTAGTCCGAATTTGTACATTGAATTCTAACGAGATCGTTAACGAGAATGGTTCCAATGTCCTAGTTGCAAAATACGACTGAGTGAACAAGCGAGCGAGAGAAAGAGAGAGAGAGAGAGAGAGAGAGAGTAAAGTGCATAGAAATCAAGCCGCTTGGTTTGAGGAAATAATTGCTAGGCTGATGCTTACCCAACAGTGCCAGAAACAGTCCCATGAACGCGGATGATATGGTCAACAGGATACGTCGTCCTAGCACGTCGATAAGTGTATATGCGAGAAGACATGATAGTATCTGTGCGAGACCAACTACAAGAGTTAGTTCACTTGCGTTTAATAAACCTGAACCTTGAGTCTCGAAGATTATAAGAGCATAAGTGATAAATGTGCCGAATCCGCTGAACTGATAGATCGTCATTACACCGAAACACATTAGGAAAGAATGGAGGACTTGAGGACTCTTCATTGGACTGATGCTCACCTGCGTACACGAGAGAATTAATTAATGTGGCAATGAATGAATGAATGAATTAAGCAAGTAAGTAATTATTCTATAATATAATTATTATTATTTATTTATTTATTTATTTTTTGTTTGTACCTTCTCAAATAATATCCGTCGAAATGAAACTGTCGAAAACGTCGTCGGAATATTTTTAGTTATATTTATTTGTTTGATCTATATATCTTTCAATCTTACCGATTATATGAAATCTCGAAGAGAGAAATTTATACGAAAAGAGGAAGACCTTGATAATTATTTCTCAAAGGATGCTTTTGCGTTAAATCCGACACAAACGAGCTCTTTCAAAAGGAGTTAATCATTGACTTTAAACGTTAGTAAGGATTTTGACGTTTAATATTTCACCGGTCTTTATTATCGTTTTACTTCGTAGAAGAACGAACGACATACATACGTATATAGACGTAAAACGTTAAACGATGATGAACATAGTATATAATATTGCGATTTTCTTATGCGTATATAAAGACATCATGTAAATAAGAGCCTAGTAGTACGTTATATGGATTAGGAATCGTAGAAAACAAAGGTTTGTTTGTTATTACAAAAAGCTACTTTGAATGGCATCGACGATGCGGTAAAGACGTTAGGAAAGGTCGTTGAGGATGAGAAAAGAGAAAGATGGAGAATCTCTTAACGAGACTTGGAATAAGATAGAGAAATAGAGATGGATAGATTGAAACAGAGAGAAAGAGAAAGAGAAAGAGAGAGAAGAGAAATAATATACGTAACTCGAGGAAAACGTTTTGTAAGGTACCGATAATTACATCCTCGTTAATGTACATAATAAACGGAGCTCTTATTAACGTGCTACCTATTTCCGCCTTATTGTTTCATATTCTCTTTCTCTTTCCCTTTTGTTCTCTTTCTTTCTCTCTTTAGTTTCCTTACGTACAGTATTATTCGTAAAAAAAAAATATTGGAACATTTAATATTATCCAAGTACGTAATTTTACCTTGGCAGTTCGTCTAAGGATAGCCAACCGTTGTAATTCTTCCATTTCGTAATCGTTTTCGTTCTCGTTTTGACGATACCAACGTAAAGAATTTTTCGCTTGACTTTCATTCTCTTTAGCAAGGTGATGGAGCGGAGTGGCTGGTATAAAACGTAGAAGTACGAGTAAGATGCAACTTGCACCGCAGCTTGAACTGTATCTGAAGTTACCGAGAATTTTATTACTCCAATACAGTTGTTCGGTCCATAAGTAGAAGGAAAGTGTGATAACTTGGAATCATTTTTGAGCTTGTACTTTAAAAAAAGAAAAAGAGAGAACGAGACAGAAAGAGAAGAGAGTCTTGGTATCTTGAGATCGTCTTTAAATGTTTTATCTTTTTCTTTTTTTTTTCTTTTTTTTTCTTTTTTACTTTTCTTTCCTTCTCTCTTTTTAGTTCTTTATGTACTCATACCTCCATATTTTGTTACCTCCATCGAGAACGTGAGCCATTAGGAAAGCGTACATGATTCCGCAATTTATTAATAACTGAAATAGAGTCAACAATCGATTGCGGGTTTTCTGGTCTGCTATTTCACTGATGAAAAGAGGTACCAAGAGACAGGACATGCCACCGGAAATTCCGCATACGAAACGACCGGCGATAATCATGCCAATCTGAAAAAAAAAAAATACGATGGAGATTGAGATATTTAGAATATATCGCAAAATATTTTTTCTATATATGATATATATATATATAATATAAATGTCAGAATGAAGTGATTTGTAAAAAAAAATAATTCGATTAGTTTAACAATACGTTCTCGTTTCCTAGGCTGATCACCGACCAACCAATGACGTAAAGCAAGATCTTGATTAGTCCGCTGATCCAATGGTGAAATTTGAAGATCCAAATGGCAAATATGACTCCGAAGCAAGCGCCAATGTTTAGAATGTTACCTATAAGTCCAAGCTCCGTAAGAGTAGCGATTAATCTGATCCTCATACCCTCTGTGACGCTGGAACACCAGCCAAGTGACACACCGAGGGTAAAACCACCGAGTGAAACTGAAATTTCAGGAATATATTATTATCAGGTTAAATTCGTTTTCTCTCTATCTCTGTTTCAATATTTTCCTCTTTTTCTCTCTCTCTCTCTCTATCTCTCTATTTCTATTTCTCTTTCTCTCTCTCTCTTTATATATATATATATATATATATATATTTATTTTTTACGAAAAAAGTGAAAAAGTCCAAAAAAAGAATATCTCTTCGGCAAATGGCATTGATTAAAGTGCAACGTTGAATATGGGATTGATTTGAAGAACTAATTACCATTGCGGTGGAACTCATCCTGGACCAATATTCATAGGAATATGTATGTCGTTCGCAGAAAGATAAAGATAGAGATAGATAGATAGATAGATAGATAGATAGAAAGAATCAATAGGAATTGTAAAAATGAATTCCATTTGAAAAGTTAATCCACGGGATGAAATGGGATAATGTTTACAAACGTGTGTACGATTCTTGATAGATACCTGGATAGATAGATACATAGATAGATAGATACATATGTGCATATATCTATGTATACACGTGTTATCGAAGATTAGGACTATTGGGTCAATCAGTATACACTGTATATCTAAAAGCCTAGTCAATCTCTTGTTTTAAGAGCATATCCAATATCCGACATGATGATACGTTTGATACTTTCTTTTTCTTTTTCTTTTCTTTTTTTTTTTTTTGTATCCACCGAACTGATATGTAAATGTCGAAGAATAATTAAAAAATAATGATGATATATGTACGTACATCGTTACAATGTCGGAACATCGGACCCTATGTTTTAACGATGATGTTTTATCTCAACCAGGGAAGTATAGTACGTACATTAGCCGTCAATTAATTGTTAAACGATGCATTATCCTGTTTCGTGCTTAAGCATGAAAACGATATCGAGCTAAAAGAGATTGACGTTGATATTTTTCTTTTGGAGAACGAGTTCCAATATGAATTTTTTCTTTCCCCTTTCCTATCGGAAATTATTTTAAGATAACCAGAGAAAAGACACACAATTTTTTTTTTCTTTCGAATCGACGGACATTTTTTTTTTTTTTTTTTTTTTTTATGTTAAACACAATTTTCGCGAGATAGAGATCCGATAGAAATTTTTTCCGTCTTTCTCTCTCTCTCTCTCTCTCTCTCTCTCTCTCTCTCTCTCTCTCTCTCTCTCTCTCTTTGATGTTATTTCAATTTTCATCTCGTCTCGTGAAATTGTGCATCGTGGAAAGGAGATTAAATGAGACATTGTCCATTCATCGAATTAGAAAAATCTTTTTGTCGTTCGTTAATTCTTTTTTTTCTCTCCTGTATTTTATTATTCTTTATTTAATTTTTTATATATATATATTTTTTATTTCTTTTTTTTGATCGATAACGGACCCAACAGAGAAAAGAACGAGAAGGATATTACATTATCGTTCATATTAAAGTTTCTCGGAGATTCGTTTTATTTTAAAACTGAAAAGTTTCGTAAGAAGGAACGATTAATAATAACCACTTTTTTTTCACGTATGCATATGTGAGACGACGTTAATATAATATATACTTCACTGCGTTTAATTTTGAGGATGCGATTTATATCCTTTTAAGGAGTAACGAAAAATTGTATTTTTCATCTATTACCCTTTCGCATTTTTTTAATTGTCAAGGACAATGTTAATTACGTGTTAATTAATTACATAAAATAAATTCAACGTCGAATGTTGTATTAAACTATTAAACTGTGAGAGATTATTGTAAGATAATATTTAACTAATTCAATGATTAGAAATTTTATTGGTGGTGTGGCGTTAGGTTAATATCCGTAAAAAAAATGTGTAGATATGTACACATACATATCAGTGTAAAAATTATATTTAGTTTCTTTTTTCCTTTTTTTTTTTCTACACAAAAAGCAAAGTGTTCAAGTTTAAGTATAATCGCTCACCGACAATAGCACCGAGATGTTGATTGAAGCTTTTTATCCGAAGGTTATCCTTCAGCCGTCGTATTACCGAGGCCATCTTTTCTCTCTTTCACTCTCTTTCTCTTATAGAAGAAAAAAAGAATTTTGTAGAGAAGTAACGATATGTCGATAATTTCGAATCGTCGACATGACACGTCAGAGCCAATACGATCGTGAAAGAAAACTCTCTGAGAAAACGTTCTCTTTCATTCTGAATTTTTCATTCTCATAATTTCACTTATATCGATCCACGAACAATCAAATCGTTCTTTTTATTTCTCTCTCTCTCTCTCTCTTTCTCTCTCTCTCTCTCTCTTTCTCTTTCTCTCCGATTAATGTCAAATTTATCGTAACATTATTTCCGAAGATTTATCGATACGTACAGATCTTTAATATAGCATATCTAAGTATATAAGTATATATCGTGCTTTGAAAGACGTGTACGATTTTATTGTATGATAAGCATGCACGGTAATTGATTCGTTTTTCCAATTTCAAAAAAAATATATATTATATATATATATATATATATATATATATATATATGCCTGTCTATATATAAAACTCTTTAATCGATAAAATTGTAGTGATAAAAAACGAAAAAATTTCTGATAGAACATTTTTGAAGAAATATTTTTTGGAACTATTTGTATCGTGTTACTTTCATTCTTATTTTTCATGATTGGTTTTGAAGAAATTATTAAAATGATATCCAAGTTTTTTTTTTTTTTCTTACGTTTTCATTTCACATTATGGGATTATAATGTTCGTTCTTTGTCGATAGATTTTTTTTTTGTTCGTTGCAACAAACAGTGCTGGATTTATACAAAGCGTTGAAGGCTCTCTGTTTCATTTTTTCAACAGAGAAAAATATGAATTTACATTAGATAATAATTTGCTCATTGGTGTATTATTTTTATTTCTATAAACGTTACTATAATATATGTATGTATATACAATCGAATTTGAATAGTTTGAGTATTTCTTTCGTTTGATTTTATTTTCATGAATTATTGAAGCGAACAAATATATGTATTATCGTGCATAATTGATTTTATTTTTATGAGATTTTTAGAAATTTGTAACGCCTCGGGTCCCATCGAACGTTAAATACTTTAATGTATATATATATTTTTTTTTCTGAATCAAATGTAGGAATATTATTAATGAATTTCGAATATTATATATTTTTTGTTGAATTTGAAGAATTATTAAAACGATATCTAACGAAAATTCTTCCTTTTGTATTATCGTATGTCGATGGATTTTTTATTACTTTTATTTTTCTTCTTTCTTTTTCTATTTTTTTTTACATCTATCTCTTTCAAATCCGATATATATATGAAATATTTCGTGCGAATTTTTTCAGTACATTTTTACGGCCTACCAATTATATTTCTCTTTTTTGAAAAATACCGTATTGAAATATAAATCTCTTTTTATTTAACCATTCTCTTTTTTTTTTGTATTTGTTCAATAAAGAAATAAAAAATGAAAAAGTAATTATATTCTCAGTCGAATTGAGACTATAAAGAATGAATGCGTCGTCACGAGAAATGTTTTGTCTTTTTACTTTTAATTGCAATGAATAATAAAAATCATATATATTCAATATATATATATATATATATATATATATATATATATATATGCGTGCGTATGTGTGTGTGTGGATATTTATATATATATATATACAAAAAATGAAGAGAGAGAGAGAAAATTCATGATCTTTTTCCTATCGGTTTTAATGAAAATACACCAATTAAAGTGATATCCGATATAAAAGCCGTACGTTTGTATTCAGGTTGGTTTCAATTGAAATTATTCTCGTTTTCGTTTATAGAGAATGTAGTGGTCTCTACGGTACAACCAATAAACTAGTGATTCCTCTTCGAGAAATGAATCAAAATGATTGAAAAGAGTAAATTCCTTTTAAATACGATATATTCCATTTTTTGGGTTAATCAAGATGTAGTTATATCATAAAATACGAAATTATTTAATGGATATTAGAAATTGACGGATTAATCAATGCAAAGTACGTACGTATATTTATTTATTTATGTATATATATTTTTTTATAAATTAATATCAAAGATTATCACGTTTTCTTAAAGATTAGATTTTCGTTCTACTTTCGTGGATGATAGAAATATTATTTTATACTATGGGTATTTCGTTAAAAAAAAGGATAAAAAAGAAGTAAAAGAAAAAAGAAAATTTTCTTTTCATATCATATACTCCACCGTATAAAAGAGGAATAAACCACATATTCCAAATTTATTCGTTTCGTATTTGAAGCATAAAAGCGAACGTAATATGCATTTACAAAAGCCACGAATGGAGTTCTTGATATGTAATCCAAAGGTATGTACATATGTAAGTTATCCACATCTCGAAGAAGAGCTCGGAGAAAAAGTATTTGAAAAATTTAACAACCTTAAAGAAATATTTGTTCGGTTTTACGATGTTCTCATAACGTCGCGAGCTAACCGATTTCCTTCGATTGTTCCTTCTTTTTTTTTAGAATGATTTGCGAGAGTAACTTGATATATATCTACAGTATCTGCAATAACGACAACACAAACACAAACAACAACAACAACAACAAACAACGATAATAAAGCCATCAGTCGATTTTATTTTTATCGTAATCGAGAAAGGAAATAGTGAAATATAAGTAGAGAAAACTCGCTATTCTTTCCTTTGTTCTTTGAAGGAGTTATTTTTCTTGAAAAAGAAAACGAAAAAAAAAAGGGAAAGAAAAAAGTGTGGGGAAACAGAACCACCGAAAGAGAAAACATATAAAACCAGAACAAAGGGAGGGAAAAAAGAAGAGAAAGAGGAAGAAGAAAAATAAAATAAAATAAATTGAGAGAATAGAGGGGAAGTGGAAGTGGGTGAACTTGTTTCTACTATTAGTTGGTTACTAGTTTGAAACGAATCCATGCTAAACGTACGATCATAATGTCACAAGTTTCTTCTTAAGGTTATATATCGAGTAATCGACCGGAAGTGTCTGCCCTTAATCGCGCTCGATCTACCCTTCTTGCATTTTTAATGAAGCTCCAGCGGGCATAGCCGATCCTTCTCTCTCTCTCTCTCTCTCTCTCTCTCTCTCTCTGTCTCTCTTTCTCTCTCACACCCCTCGTTTGCTTTAACGTGCCACCAACTTTCTATCGATCTAATCGGAATTACATTACGTCTTCGACGATAACGATATCACGCGAATAGACTTACCGATCTTCTTCTTCTTCTTCTTCTTCGTCGTCGTCGTCGTCGTCATCGTCGTCGTCGTCGCCATCGTCGTCGTCGTCGTCGTCGTCGTCGTCGTCGTCGTCGTCGTCGTCGTCGTCGTCGTTGTCGCATTTAAAAGGCAATATTTCAAGTTAAATACACGATATCTTTTCTATTCGAACAAATTATTCTAGATATCTGAAATTCTTCTATGATTTTCACAGAGTTTCGTTGGTATATATTATGTATGTATGTATGTATGTATGTATGTATGTATGTATGTATGTATGTATGGGGTGTCTTGTAATTTTAAACTATAAGCGATTTCTATTTTGATTTTACAAAGGGATCCTTTAAAATTGTATACGTAAGAAACGTTTTCTAATTTTGAGCGATAAGCGAGAAAGTATCTTCGATTTCTATTTTGATTTTACAAAGAAATCCTTTAAAATTGTATACGTAAGAAACGTTTTCTAATTTTGAACCATAAGCGAGAAAATATCTTCGATTTCTATTTTGATTTTACAAAGAAATCCTTTAAAATTGAATACGTAAGGAATGTTTTCTAATTTTAAACGATAAGCGATGAAATATCTTTGATTTCTAATTTGATTTTACAAAGAAATTCTTTAAAAGCAGATATGCATGCAATGTTATCTAATTTTAAACGATAAGCGAGAAAATATCTTGCAGAGATTTTTCATTTAATTTTCACGATGGAATTTTTGAAAAATTTCAGTTAGCTAAATTTCGAAAAAGAAATTTTACTAATTGTCATAGTTATTATATCGAGATTGTTATTGTCAAGATAGGAGATAACCGTAAGCAATATTTCGTTTTCAATGGAAATCGATGTTTTAAATTTAACAAAGGTTCTAGAGAGTATCAATAAAACACTGAATGTGCAATGAACGTTTTCGTCGATATTTCATCGAGTTACGGTAACTTGAAGTTTAACAAACTCCTATGAGTTCTTTATGAATTCCTGAAAGTTTTGACTACGTTTCTAATGATTACAACGTCGAAAGAACATCTATAAACAGTAATAAATAAATAAATACATAAATAAATAAATAAATGAATGAATGAATGAATGAGCAAGAGAAAAAAACAGATTAATAGGTGAATTCATTGATTACGCGACGTTTAAGGAAAGATTAACTTATTTTTATTATTATTGTTAATTATTATCACTATTATATAGTTTGTTAAATTTTAAGGAGACATAACTCCGATGAAACATCGATGTGAAAGTTAAAAAAAAAAGGAACTCATATTGATATTCCCTATAACTTTCGTACGACTTAAAGTATCGATTTCCATAAAAAAAAAAAAAAAAAAAAAAGAAAGAAAAAAGAAGAAGAAAAAGAAAAATTAATAAATATGCAATAAATATATTACATCTCCCTAAAGCCCGAAGTCAAAACCTTTTATCGGAAACATTGGTTTATAAAACCGATATAGAATTGCAAATAGTTTAAAATGAGACACCCTGTATGCGTACTAGTGGGTTATCTAGACTCGTTTCAGAATAAGTTCGATTCGATCTGAACTTTAAGATTCCACGAGGTATTCGAATATCGATCCTTTTATCTTCGAAGTTTAGCTTGAGAATGTTTCCCGTGTGATTGCTATGCGTATATCTGTGTGTGTGTGTATGTGTGAAAGATAGAGAGAGAGAGAGAGAGAATTTTGCAGCTAAGCACCGGTAACACGCACAGTCGTCCATTTGCTTTCTTGGTTTGCCATGAATGTATTTAAATTCCAGGTTAAAATTTAGGAGGACAAGTGCTTTAAAATACGAGGCCGTCAGACATAAATTCGAATGGCGTCGTCGTCTTTGTCTTTGCTTTGTCGTTGTCGTTGTTGTAGTAGTCTATAGTAGTCTGTATTAGTCTGATGCGCGAACAGCTGCAGTGGGACAAGGAAGAGTTTATTGCATGTACGAAAACTTAAAAACATGATCGCAAATTTCGACGACGTTTCGAATCGTAAGATACGAAATATAAACCTTTAATATATCACATATTTTATTTAATTTAATACGTTGTTAAATTGAATAGATATTTATGTACAATATTTGTGCATGTATGTATATATGTAGATATATATATATATGTATGTATATATATATATTAGATTGAACGAGGTAATTTCTTTGACAATCGTTCGTTTCATGAATTCATTTAATTGTTACGAACGAATATAACTCGTTCGATCGATCGGAAGGATAAAGTCATTGCGAGATTCGTGATTTCGTGAAAAGAGAAATTATCTCGTACATTTTATTCGAATTTTGAATGGGTCGTAGGATTTTAAAAGAATGATGATTCCTTTAGCGTTCTTTACTTTTTTTTTATCTTTTTCTTTTTTATATCAATGAAATCAATTTTTTCAATTCGATCATTGAATTTAGTAAAATATAATGCTGATTATATATTCTTTATTATTTTCTTATAAATCAAGGAAAAATAAAGAAAGATAATGAGAGATTAGACGAATTTTTCTAGTTTGTTTTATTCGGTTTAATAATAATTATCTATTGGTTAGCGGTAGCCCACGTAGCTCTTGTGTAGTGGGTGTATCATAGATATGTCTCTTTTCTATATACATACATACATATATACACACATATATATATATATATATACTATAATCGAGGGACAATTATTGCCACAATGAAACTGAAATCTCATGATACTTCTCTCGCGGTAATATTCAATTGGCTATTCTCTAAACGAAACAAACACATCTGGCTAATTAATAGGTTTCCCTCATTAATCTATTGCATACATAGTCAAAGCGTACGTTGTAAACTCATAAATCCTAGAGAGATAGATATATTCTCATTATGTATGTATAATTTTCTCTCTCTCTCTCTCTCTCTCTTTCCCTCTTTCTCTTTCGTCTCGATTTTATTATGATTCTATAATAATATTACATTTTAAATAAAATCGTCTGATCGACATTTCAAATCTAAAAAATACATATTTCTCAATCGTTTCGATGCTTATTTCTATTCTTATTTTCCCACTCAGAGTGATCTTAGAAATGTTCAAAAGGAAGATTTATAGATTTAATTACAGAATACACACACACACACACACACATATATATAGTATGAATGATTTATTTTATTAATGATCGATCATATAATATATAAGGAATTTTATTCGAATGATTTATGAAAGTCTAAATTTCGACGTTAATCGTGATCACCCAAGTTAGCTTGAAAATAATATATATGTACATTAATCTTCTATATAAAAAAAAAAAAAAATAAAAATAAAAAAGAAAATAAAATAAATTAAAGAAAAAAATAAAAAAGCTTTGGAGTACGAGAGTAATAACATCGTTGTAACTACTATCTACATATATAGCGTACGTCAGAGAAGTCTTCTCTTTGTTCTTTCTTTTTATCTTCTCTTTTTTCTTCTTCTTCTCTCTCTCTCTCTCTCTCTCTTTTTTTCCTTTTTTCTTTTTTTATATACATATAGAACGATGTTCGCGGATGACCGAGCAGAGATAGGAGACGAGCCGAGACGAGACGAGATCGTCGTGAACGTCCTTATTCTTCTTTTTTTTCCCTTTTTTTTCCTTTTTTCCTTTTTTTTATATTTATTTATTTTTTTTATTACATCCACCGCCCTCCGCAAAATTTCCATAGCTAACGAGGAAAGAAGGACAGTTCACGGTAAATTTATATCTTCTAATTAGTCATCGTATAATTGGCTCTAACGTAGGTATATATATATATATATATATATCTTGGTAAGAGTACGTTGTAGAAAAATCTTGTCAAGCTAAAGATAACGTCTCATATCATCTATTTATGGGAAGTTCCTATTTCAATGTGTACGAGAAAAAAAGAGAAAGAAAAAGAGAGAAAGATAGATAGATAGATAGATAGGTAGATAGAGAGAGAGAGAGAAAGATGAAACGTTTCTAGATATTCAGTTTAGAGTTAACTTGTACGATTAATAGATCATCAAATCCGAACAACTCGACAATATGAAACTTTGACCGAATTCAAGTAACATTGTTACTTTGTCGTTTCTCTAAGTTAAAAGCAGTTATGGAGTATATACATAGTTGCATGATAACGTTTATTGATCAAAGAGAAGAGAACAAGGGATGAGTAGAAGAATGGAGAGAAGAGAAGAGAATAAAAAGAAAGAAAGAGAGAAAGAAAAAAAAGGAAGAAGAATTTACATTTTTCATTTTACGATGAACGAATGTTGAACCCAGACGAATAAGAGATATGAGAAAGACAAGAGAATTGAAAAGATCACAACGAGAAATTTATTTTCTGCTAGGATATGTGTATATATATATATATATATATATATATATATATATATATATATATATATATATGTATGTATGTATGTATGTATATATAATTCGAAAAGGAGTAAGAATCATTTTCTTCTCTTTTTTTTTTATGTCAAACCTTTCTTATTCTCAGCATCCTCTTTTCAACATCCTTAACAGAGAGACTCATATATAGGAATGCTGAGAGGGTAAGTTCCTAAAAGTTTTTCTATTTTTTCTTTCAATTTGAAATGAATATAACGCTAGATACGGTAGACAATATAAGTATATTTACTTACTTACTTAATTACTTGCTTTTTTATCGAAGTGAAAAATAAAGATCCGAGATATTAATCTGTTGAAAATCATTTCGTTATATCGACGTGTTCGTTCGTTTATAGAACATCGATATATATATATACGTGTAAATACTCTATGGATATCTATATGTTTAATACACACACATATATATATGTATGTATATAGAACTTTATGTGTAAATATGATATGTATATATGTATATATATCGTTGTAGATATTTTCTATATATATGTATGTGTGTGCGTGTGTGTATAATGGTAGAGTCTCATTCACGTACAAAGCCAACATAAAATCCAGTCGTTTTCTCATTCAATCGTGGATTTCAATGGTTCACAATTTATGGGAATCGAACGTGATGCTATCCACGTTGTAATTACGATCTCTCCTGTTCGATTCGACAGACGATAAAGTGACATACGTGACGTTGACATAGACACGTGTATACATATACGTACGCGTATATATGTATGTATACGCATGTTCGCGCTCGCATTACGATTAAACGGGTGTTACTATACGTAAGAGTAGGATTGTTAACGATAGAAACATTCTCGATGATTTTAACATCGATGATGAAAATTTGTAACGTTTTGAAAGTGGGATATATGTGTATTAAAAAAAATAAATAAAATAAAATAAAATAAAATAAAATAAAATAGTAAAAAAGAGAAAGAGGAAAAGAAGGAAAGAAAGATAATTGGACGACGATATATAGATAAATGTTTCAATTTATTATGCAGGATTAATTACAAATTCTATCCGAGTAATTACGAACGTATTTTCTGTTTTGATTGATACAACTAATTAAAGTAATTTTAGATATGTATAGATATATAGGTATAGATACAGATATGTGAAATTAGCCTCTGGCAAATATCAAAAGCTTTACTTTAGACTTCCTGTTATCTACCGGGACGTACCGTTACTTTCCAAAAATGACAGGAGAGATAGGCACTTACCTAGATATGTATGTAGTTATGTATGTATATACGATGATGAAATCTTTGGATTGAGGTTGAATAACCATTTACCAAAGATCTGAGTATATAACGTATATAACGTAAATATATATGTATTTCTCCTTTTAGATTAAGATAAATTCGAATTTCTACGATTTAGATTCGTATTTATATAGATATTTACTCATATACATAGACGTAAACGGAGTAGATGTAGATTAGGATCGTCGCTTGAAACTTTTAATATTTCCAACGATTTCCTTCCGTCATAATCTATTCCAACTCCTCGTAAGATTAGACAATTTGAATTTTACATTATAACAGATAAAGCGTGTTTCAAGGAAGGTTATAACTTGGTTTAACGTAAAGGGAAAGACAGAAAGAAAGAGATAGAGAGACAGAGAGAAAGAGACAAAGATAACAATGAAGGAGCTTTTCGTACTTTAGAAAGGCGGCATGTCGTGACTTTAAAGTCTGCGTTCAGTAAAGTTTCTTCGTGTCGTTTCCACGAAAGAAAAAGATTTAAACGACGTTAAGAACGAGAAGGAGGAGGAGGAGAAAAAAAGAAGAAGAAAAAAGAAGATGAAGAAGAAGAAGAGAAAAAAAAGAAGAAAAAGAAAAAGAGGAGGTGAAGCTCCGACATCAGTTCAATGAAAAAGTACGATCTAACAGCAGATTTTTGTCGGAAGCTCTACGAAAATCATCGTCTCCTTCACCATTTCCTTCTTTCTATACGATCGTTATCAGGACTCCACGAAAGTCAATTCCCTTGCGCGAAGTGACATATAATATTAACGTGTGCACAGCTGGTGCAAGCTCGTTTCAGGAAATTTCCTTCCCGCGCTATATCGTTAGTCGAATCGATCGGTAGTTTGAACTACCTTGTTGGCCTCTCGCGTTACTACAACTTTCTATTACAACCCCCCTTTTCATTCTATCTATCTACCTACCAACCTACCGACCTACCTACCTACCTACCTACCTACCTACCTATGGATACACCTCTTTCCCCTCTAACCGATATTTTAAACTGTTTATCTGTAAAAGGAATCTTTGATTTATTTCTATTACATTCATTTTTTCTCTTCTTTCTCTCTCTCTTTCTTTTTTTTTCTTTTTCTTTATATATAACTAACCACGATAATCATCGTATTTTTATATTTTGTTTTTATGTCTTCATGGAGTTTATCGTAAGGGGAAGAGAAAAGGAAAGAAAGAGAAGAGAAAAAAAATTCTACCAAAATTGAAATTCTGATTTACGTCGATTACAGTTACGTCGTCTTTTTTCTTTTCCTTTCCCTCTTTTCTTTCTTTTTTTTTCTTTTTTATTCTTTCTTTCTTCGCGCACCCAGCTTGTCGAGGAGAGCATGATTTTATATTCAAAGAAAATAAAAAGAGAAAGAATGAAAATCAAAAAAAAAAAAAGAGGAGAATGTAACTCGATTTATGTCCATCAAATTATTTTTCCACGTACCGACTACCACACAGTTTTAATATATCTTATTATTAAAAATTAAAAAGGAAAAAAGGAAGAAAGAAAGAGGAATGAAAAATAACAAAGAAAATATTATCTTCATCTAATCTAGTGAAAGGAAAATTTGGAAATTAGCGCTAGCGTTATATCTACAAGATATAAATCGATAATCGATATTTTGTAAGGTTGAATCGATCATCAAGAAAAAGAGAGAAAAACAGAGAGAGAGAGAGAGAGAGAGAGAGAGAGAGAGAGAAAGAGATCCCGTTTATTATGCACTTCATGCACTTATTTCATTTTTAAATCTAATCGATCGTTTTTAAATCCAATTTAAAATTCGTGAATATCATTACGAAAACAATTTGATCCATTTACGATTTACAAAGAGGATCAAGCTATTAGGTACTATCATTGGAAACTTAGATCCATTGAATTTTCTACAATAGAATGTTTTCGTTCTATCCCTTTTAACTTTCATAAACATACTAGCGTGATTCGGAAGGGTGTAACGAAGAACAGAAGGTTTACAAACAAGCTCTCGTCTCTCGATCATCGTATTCCAAGCACGTAGATCGCACAGTGTGCCGCACGTCGTATTGTCGTAAGGTAGGTCTATAACTAGAACGAGAAACAGAGAAAAAGAAAGAAACACACACATACGTACATATACACATATGGAAAGAGAGAGAGAGATAGGAAGACGTAACGATAATATGGAATGAACGAGAATAAATTTAGCAGTGTTTAATTACAAGCTTCGTTAATTAACTGTTCGAATCGAAAACGCAAGATACGGAAATATCTTTAAGATATATTCTACGTACAGTAGATAGATAGATAGATAGATAGATAGATAGAGAGAGAAAGAGAGAGAGAGAGTGAGAGAGAGAGAGAGAGAGAGTCTTCCATTGATTGCAATTAGTCACTATTGCTTGGATCTTCGGATATCCGAGTCTTGAGTATTCGACTCGTTGCGGATATTCGAATACTTGTTTAACCGTAGTTAAACGAATGCCGTGAGTCATTTTGACCGTGATTGTTTGTAATGATCCTTTGTTAATCCGATAATTATCTAGATTATTATCATCTCCCTTTTAATATGAACAATGACACATCGATTTACGATTAGTCCTATTGAAATGGTTTGTCTAGGATTATGAAAAGGTAGACATTAAACACCGAGTATAATTAATTAATTAATCTGATAAGAAATTCGTCAAAATGATTTGATCATATGTAGTATTTCGAAAGTACGTCGAGTAAGCTCGTGGTTAATATAATTTCGAACGTTCGATCGATATATTCGCGTTTCGACTTTTTTATTTTTTCATACTTTTCGCTAGGTGCTCCATCGATGGATCGAGTTATCGTATATCCCTGCGAGGATGTTAACCATCGCGTTAAAAAAAAAAAAAGAAAAAAAAACGACGAAAGAAATAGAGAAAAAAAGAAAAATTTACGCGACACAGTAGGTACAACACGATAAACAATATTCGGAAAGTGAACCGGATTTGAATCCGAATAGAAAGAAGAAAAAAAATCTTTATACGACTCGTTCGAACATTTTCTAGCATCTATTCTCTAATAAGAACAAAGGATACGCGTATTAGAAGGAGCAATCAAATATTCACGGTTTATTGAAGTATATTCGAATATCCGGATACACCGATACGGAATACTCCGTAAGATCCGGAGTTGAACTTCTGTATACGGGTTTATAATGAATAATTCGAGTATTCGAATATCCGTATAGTAAGAGCACTAGTTGCAACGGCTGCAAATATATACACACATATATATATATATACACACACATACATAACATATATAACTCTAGCATATATATCCTTTTTTTCTACTCTTCGAAAGCTTCCATCTCTCCCTCCCTCTCTCTCTCTCTCTCTCTCTTTCTCCAACCCCTCTTTTGGTTTCTACCCTCGAAGCTCACACGAGCGTATTTCTCCCTCTACCACCCTTCCTCCCTCTCTCTTTTTCCCCCACTCTACCCCCTCTCTCTTTCTCTCTCTCTCTTTCTCTTTCGCTCTTTCTCTCTCTTTCTCTCTACTTCCTCGCCGCATCTTCTTCCCTCTCCGTTCTACTCGTATACCGCGAACTCGTATACTCGCTCATTCAAGCTCAACGAGAGAGAGAGAGCGGCGGAGTCGACGCGAGCACGACTACGACTACGACTACGACGACGACGACGACGACGAGGACGAGGACGGCAACGGCGACGATTCAGTCGCGGCCGATCCGCCACGCTGCGAGCTTTGTCGTCGTTAAAGCGCACGCACGCACGCACGCGCACACACATACACACACACCACACTACACCACACACTTTTACACACACTCTTTCTAACGCACATACATACATACATACATATATACACATACATAAACGCGTATATACGGATAGAGATAGACAGTGAGTCGAACGGAACAAACGCGCGTGCGTTTGCGCGTTTTCGTGCTCGCGCGCGTACGCACGCACGCATATATATATATATATATATAAATACATACGTACGAATGTATTATTACGATTAAACATTTCTTTTTTCCTCTTTCGTCGGTTTATAAAAAACACCGATTTGATAGCACTCGATTAACATTCACAAACGAAATCGCAAGGAATATATGTATCAGTCTCTTCGAAAGTGATTTTCGTTTACGGCGTGCTTTCTTTTTCTTTTTTTTTTTTTTTTTTTTATTTATATATCTCTTCTATATGGTGTTACCTGTGTGATATTTGAACGGTGAGACCGGGAGATAAAGAACGTTTTAGTTTTATTTGAAACGACGAAGAATTTATTTTATTATTGTATCGTCGTCGTCATTGTTCTCGTTGTTGTTTTCTTCAAATTTGAACGTTCGCCGATCATGTTGATCGACGTAAGACCGCGTGAAAGCACGCGGTTTAAAGAATCCTATGGAATCGCGCGAGGATACGTAGGTACTCGGTAAAACAGAATTATTATCGTCGTAAATCGTAATCGAAATTATATATATACATATATATGTATATACATATAATCGCAATGAGTAATAATAAAAAAAATAATAATAATAAACAAAACCAATAACACCGAGACACATCGTAGTAATAATACAGATCTATAGATCGAAAAATAAACGAGTGACCGATCAACGTGCGTGAACCTAAGCGGAACAAGGTGTCATGAAATTTTCAATTGTCTTTTAAAATCGTGCGCGATCCTCCCTCTCCTTTCTCGCATCCCTTCGAAATCTATTTCTCAACCCTTTGCTTCGGTCGAGTTTATACGCGGGAAAAGTTTCGTCTGAATTTTTGTCGAGTGAACTCTACTCAAGAAAGATCTTCGTTTAACCAAACAAACGTTTAATTAATCGTTTACTTGTTAAGTGAAAAAAGTTTCTAAAAAAAAGCGAAAGAAGAAGATAGAAGCAGCAGCAGCAGCAACAACAACAACAACAACAAAAACGAAAACAACATCGAAAGAAGATGGACGACGATGATCAAGGTGATGTTGTTCGAGAGGACGTGAGGATACGAAGATGAAAAGAGAAGAGGAAGAACGTTCGATCGACGAACGTCGTCATCGTCCCGAGTACTCATCGTCGTCGTCGTCGTCGTCGACGTCGTCGACGTCGTCGTCGTCGCCGTTGTTGTTGGCGGCTAGTTAGCGATCCGAGGATGATGCGCGCGTGTTCCTCCGTGCTCCTCGGGATTCCTGGGTCAGCGACGATTAATTATCGACAGTGAGCTTTTGCAACACTGACGAAGACACTACATAACTATTACGTGTGTGTGTGTGTGTGTGAATGTGCGAGTGAATGTGTGCGTGAATGTGTGTCTGTCTGTTGGTCACTCTGACGTTTCTTAGAATACGAGAGAAAGAGATAGAAAAAGAGATAAAGAAAGAGAGAGAGAGAGAGAGAAGAAAAAAAAGGAGAAAAAATGTATCGTTATTCATATTCCCTTAACAATCGTCGTCGTCGTCGTTATTATTATTATTGTTATTATTATTATCGTCATTATCATCATGGTTGTTCTACGAATAATTATTATTCCAAGAATTAAAACACGATTGTTGATATATAACGCGCGTGATATTCGCGGGTCTTAGTGACGCGTTACGATGAGCGGCGGATGCGTCGTCGATCGTTCGTACCTGGGAGGATTAAGAAGAAGAGGAGGAAGAGGAAGAAGAAGACAGTAAGCAAACGAAGCGAGAATAGAGAAGAACAACGACCTGTCCGATAGATACCGATAGATAACTATCCTGTTTCTCTCTTTCTCTCTCTTTCCGTTTCTCTCTGTTTCTTCTCTGTTTCTTCTCTCTCTCTCTCTCTCTCTCTATCTCTTTCTTTCTCTCTCTTTCTGTAACACTCTTTGTTTCTTCTATATCGTGTATTGTTTCCTTTTTCTTTTTTTCGTCTATATGCGTGTACGTGTGTTACGGAAGAATATAGATAGATAGATAGATAGATAGATTGATCGATGGATAGATAGATAAATAAATTAGATAGATAGATAGATCGATAATAAGACGAAGAGGGGAGAGTTGAAGCGTCCCGAGGACGAGAAGAATTTATGTTGGTGTTTGCTTTCGAACGTGTCTACACGTGCGTGTATTATTATTTCTAATAATCTCATTCTTTGGACTGAATTTGACGAGAAGAAAAAAAGAAGGATAGAGAAAGAATTCAAAAAAGATATTTACATATATATTTATATATATATATGTGTGTGTTTGTGTGTGTGTTCGTATAAAGGGATAAGAAATAAGCTAATTTCTTCGATTTGACCGGAAGGCAAAGGATCAGTGATATTGGGTCACGTCAAATTCGATCGTAAGTTTCAATTCTTTCCCTTTCATACGTGAACAACTTTTTTGTTATTATATATCCTCGAATATATATTTACATATATATATATATATATACGTATCGCATCGTGTCATTGATAGAAGGGATAAACGTAGGTAAACACATCCTTTAACGTCTTTGAATTCGATCGAGATCACAAGCAAGCCAGCAAGCAAGCAAGTAAGCAGACAAGTAGACAAGCAAGCGAGCGAGCGAGCGAGCGAGCGAGCTGATTTTCACGTGCTCGATTTTTCTTTTTCGAAGATATATATGTAGAGGTACATATATCCCAGGAGATTTTTTAGGAAAAATTATTTGCTCTTAGGATTGGGTACTTTGGATTGATCGAAAAATATTCGAAAGGAAGACAAAGAGAGAAAAAGAGAAAAAGAGAAAGGGATAAGAGTAAGAAGAAAATCATACTTTAGAGAAAGAAATGCAGACAGGTAAACAGACAGGAAATGTCTTAGCTTAGTATAACGTTGTTTTCTTACCGAAAATTAGCAACGACGATAAGTTCTCCTATCGTGTCGACACAGCGATTTTCTTTATCGGTCTTACAAAGTTTATCGTCGTGGTCACCGATACACACATCCACCCACACATACATATACAGATAGATAGACAAAGAGAGAGAGAGAGAGAGAGAGAGAGAGAGAGAGAGAGAGAGAGAGAGAGAGAGAGAGAGAGAGAGAGAGAAGGGGAGAGGAGAGATACACACATACGTACACACAACAAACACAAACATTAGAACATTCTGAAACGAGATTCTATCGTGTAACACACGGTATAGTTTCGCGTGACAGCTCGAATAAGTGTTTGCAGCTATTTGTCCGGTCACGTGTACTATATTTTGTCTGCGGATCGTACTGCAGGATAGCAGTCTAGCTATCGCTTTGAAAATTCGATCGGAACATCTGTGTACGTATATATATATCTCTATCTACGTGTCTATAGGAAGCAACGAAAAGGTAAAGTGCAAAGAGAGAGAGAGAGAGAGAGAGAGAGAGAGAGAGAAAATGGGACGTGAGTGGTTGATACTCGGGTTAAAGTTCGTTGCCAAAGCTAACATAATTGTCGGTCTTCTCTCTCTCTCTCTCTCTCTCTCTCTTTCTCTTTTGACACACCACTTCTGTCACCGACGACGCATTTAATTAAAGCCCACCTCGAACATCGTGACGTTTTATTGCACGTCTCAGCAACATTCTTGGACAATCAATGTCTCTTCACTCATTCTCATACCACTGCCATTTTCTCTCTCTCTCCTTTTCTCTCTCTGGCTCTTTCTGTCTTCCTCTCTTACCACATCATCTTTACCTTCTAGTTACGTTCGATATAACAAGGGCAAGTGTGAAACCTTGACATAAGAAGCAAAGGCTTTAAGATCTTTCAACGTAAGCCTCGACTCGGCTTATCATCGTCGAGCATTCTTCTTTTAATCGAATACTACCACCTACTATTACCACTACTACTACTACTACTACTATTAGTGTTACTACTATTACTATTGCTACTACTATTACTACCACTACTATTCCTTGTTAAGACTTTCTTTTCTCTTAACTTCTATTCTATTCTATTCTATTCTATTCTATTCTATTCTATTCTATTCTATTCTATTCTATTCTATTCCCCACTCATCTATTCTCTTCTATTCACTTTGTGATCGCTTTGGTATTCGACTTTGAAAATTTGTCGGCCTATTGCCAATTATTACTATACTTATTATTATTACTATTAGTATCATCATCATCATCATCATCATCATCATCATCATCATCATCATCATCATCATCATCATCATCATCATCATCATCATTATTATCAGAATAAGATTCAAGCTAATTTCGAATCGCGAATTCGTTCGAAAATCTGATTATTCCGATGAGAATGTTACGATCGCTAACGTTCATTGTTTTAAACGAGATTCGATCGGGAATCCCGCTTGAAATTATATTCCTCGTGTATTTAATTAAACGCACGGCAGACGATGATCGTCTGTCTGTCCTTTTTTTCAATTTTTTTTCCATATTTTTTTCTTCTAATTTTTTAATTTTCTTTGTAGAACTAATTGATTATTGCTAGTGATATAGAAGATAGGAAGAGAAATAGAGAGAGAAAGAGAGAGAGAGAAGAAAAGAAATATTTCATAAAAGAATCTTTTATCATCAGAAATGAGGAAACTCGAACGAGATCATCATGCATTTATAAACTACCGATGTGATATCGAACACGGGTTTAATTAACCGTTATAACTCTTATTATAAGTAAACTATACGTGAATTTTCCCCCATCTTTCTCTTTTCTATTACAATTCTCTCTTTCGTTCTCAATATCGCTGTCGACATTTTCTATAGACACATACATGCGTGCATAGATACGTACATACTTACATAAATATATACGTACATATATGTATACATGTATGTGTGTATATATATATTACTTACATATATCGTATCGACCTATCGCGTTCTATATGTAACTTCATACGCGTTGTTTATAACAATTGTTTAAAGCAGATGCAAAGTTGTAGAGAATTTTTGATCGAGTTAATGACAATGCGCCATTGCGTTCTAAAGTCTGCCTACCTAACGTGACCGACCTTTTGTTTTTCCACGAAGCGTGTGAAATAATTACCAACGTAGTTACAATTTATGTCTTTGACGCGAAACAGTTTTGCGAAATACGAGTAAAACTCGGACTTGGGATAGAGAGAAAAAGAGAGAGAGAGAGAGAGAGAGAGAGAGAGAGAGAACGTTTCAACGAACTGCAAGTTAAGTGGGACTCTCAGTAAAAACATTGCGTGACGGACCTATTTAAAAAGCAATTTTGTGAGACAGAAGGAGACATACAAGAGCTTCTCTTTTTTCCTATTTCTTTCTTTCTTTCTTTCTTTCTTTCGTTCCATTCTATTCTTTTTTTCGCTTTATCGTTATGCTCGTATTTTTATTTAAAAAAAAAAAAAAAATAAAAGAAGAAGAAAAAATAGAAAATAGATAAAAAGAATGAAATACCGAAAAAAAAGAAAAAAGATGGAGAAAGAAGAAAGACCCCCAAAGAGAAAGAAAGAAACGAAACGGTAGAAAAAAAGAGGTAGAAACAAGAAAAAGAATTATAAATAACAATGGACGACTAAAGATGAGGAAACCAAAGAGGAAAGAATCACGGTGCATGTAACCTCGACGGCAAGGATTTATTAAAACGCATCAAAATCCATGATATTATTACGTGATAACCAAGCAAACGAGGAAAAATCGAGACCACGACGACGACGACGAAGACGAAAACGAAGACGACGGCGACGACGACGACGACGACGAAGACGACGACGACGAGTCGGACTTTAAAGATGAATTCAATCTCAATTACGTTTATTAAGTCGATCTTCTCGGTGTCTCGCGTGAGTTCTTCGCGATCCGGAATTTTCTCTCTCTCTCTCTCTCTCTCTCTCTCTCTCTCTCTCTTTTTCTCTTTTCCTCTCTTATTTTTTGTTTTTTAATTAACTCTACCTTCTTCTCTTTTTTTCCCCCTCTCGTTTTATTAACTCTACATTTTTTTCTATCTTTTTTCTATCTTTTTTATCTCTCTCTCTCTCTCTCTCTCTCTCTTTTTATCGTTCTCTCGTTCAAGTTAATCGACTGGCAAGTTGTAAGTAGATATCGTTTTCTCTTCTTGTTCGAATCATTACTCGTTTTTTCTTTCTTCCCTTTGTTCTTTCTTTTTTTCTTCTTCTTTATTTTTAGAATACGCATTTATAAATCTCGATCGCAGATCATCTTACGATTTTTATCTAATCCTTTTTAATACACGTTTTGATAAGTCGTTATACGTGTGTCTATATTATTGCGAAGAAAGAGATAAAGAGAAAGAGAAAAAGAGAAGGAAAGAAAAGAAAAAAGAAAATTTTTCGTGAATTTAAAACGCGAAGCGCGATAGGAGAGAAAGAAAAGGGAAGGGCGAGTAGATGGGTAAGGAGTGGAGAAGGAGGAGGAGGAGATGGGGGGTGGTAGAGGTAAAAGGGAGGGGAAGAAAAGGACTGTGTGTTGGTCGTGACCCAGTGAACTAATTTTACTCACTCACACCGGTACAACTCCGTCCATAATATCGAACAAGAAGGGGACAAATTCAAAAATTCTATTCTTTGGTCGGCCATAGTGGGGAGAAGGGAGAAGGGTGGGAAGGTTCACGGGGACGACGAATTTTGATTAAAAATTGGGCATTCTTTTTCTCTTTCTCTCTTTCTCTCTTTTTTTTTTATCATTCTGCTTTTTTTCATCGAAGACAATGGTAATGGGTCGTTCGACAAGTTTTCATCCGTAGTTCTGCATTTGACGTAATGACCAAAATAGCTATGGTTCCGGTGGATGGATTCGCGTAATTCAGGATCGCGGCACCCAGTACGAAGGGGCGATTTCCAATTACATCTCCGCGTACGAGCGGTCGATTAATCGACGCCGTCGACCGGAAATGAGAAATGCTCGCTTTACTCGTTCGTCGGATTATCCATCGGCGAGCATCGTCCGTGTGATCTTCGATCGTCATTTCGAAACAGCCAGAGGGTAAAGAACTGAAAAATAGAGAAATAGAGATAGATAGATAGAGAAAAAGAGAGGGAAAGAGAGAGAGAGATAAAGAAGGATAAAGTAAATAGAAAATGTTCGTCAGTCGGTAAAAATTGTAGTACAATGTTGGCTTATATCGAGATTAACAAACGAATTGAAATTAAAAATTGAATTTCTCATCTTGATGAAATTATAGTTTCTTTCTATTATATAATATATATATATATATATATATATATATATATATAGACACTATATTTACTCTATAGTATTATCGTTGAAAAATTAATTAAAACGATAAGTGAGATCGAAATGGATCTACACCGAGCAATTGATCCATGTATCATAAGTTTAAAAACTTATAAATTATATTAATTCTTTTTTTCTCTCCTTTTTATTATTTCTTTTTTTCTCTTTCTTTTCTTTTCTTTTCTTTCTTTTTTTTTTTTTTTTTGAGAAAACGATTCAATTCAATCCAAGAAGGATTTCTCAGGATATAAAAATTATTTAGAAAATACTATTACTAGTTCTATTACTATTATATCTTGAATAGAATAATTTTCAAGAGCCAATTAGGGATGCGTATCTTATCGGTCGATGCATAGATATATATATGTATAATATATTGGATCAACGTCTTGGTCGTGTCGTGCTATTGATCATAGTCGAAATGTCTCTTTTAATTTGAAAGGATTGAAGCCTGTTAAATGTAAGGTATAAGTGGATCGTAAAAACATGCTCAAACTAACACGAATAGAATTTATAACTCGAATTTTAATGCCAGTATTATATAATATATTTCGTTGGAATTAATGACAAAAAATTAATAACTGATGCAGGATAGAGATGCATTTTTGATTGTTTTAAATGGTACAAGAGAAATATAAAGAAATGAGAAAAAAGAGATAGATAGATAGATAGATAGACAGACAGAGACATAGAAAGAGAGAGAGAGAGAGAGAGAGAGAGAATAGAATCGAGGGTAGGAAACGATTTGTTACGAATGACAGCGTATGTATCCATGTATATACATACATATATATATATATGTAAATACGTATGTATTGGTAGGTATCTATCTCTACGTTAGTTATGTACCAGGACGAAATTAAATTCGGTAGGACGGACCTTTTGTTTTTCGTGTATCATACGCGACTAACACACATCGAGAGAGAGAGAGAGAGAGAGAGAGAGAGAGAAAGAGAGAGAGGGAGGGCCATTTATAAATATACGTGACCACCGAGGCGTTTACACACTGTATCTCGCGAATTCATCGTGCCAATGAGCATACGTGCGATGCTCTTGTTGCTATACCTAAATACCTTTAAACGTTGCCATCCCAGTTCCTCGTATTCAACGAAACGTGTACGGAACAGTCTCGTTACGAGGATAGAAGTCAAGCGAATGAACGAACATATGTACGTATAATATATGTATGTAACATACTCTCTTCTCTTTCATCCTCTTCGTTCTCATCGTCCTCGTCCTCGTCGTCGTCGTCGTCGTCTTTGTCGAGTCACGCAGATTTCATGCATCTAGAAAATCTAAGATGATGCTTTTAGATGCACGCGAGTGCACTCCAACTTATCCGTGAATTTTGGTGAAAAGCTTTCTTCCTTAGAGAGAAAGAGAAAGAAAGAGAGATTAAACATATATATATATAGATACATACGTAAGTACGTATATAAATATTTATGTTGTATCTGTGAAACATTATCAAGAATACCATAGGGAGTTGCGTCCTATCAAATTTTATTAATTACATCGATACGATGAAATCAATTACGCGAGCTTTACACGATCGGCTTTTACGCTCTAGACATCGGCTCGTTAATCTTCTTTCATTCCATACCATTATATTTTACAAAGCTCGAAATAACAACAACAGCAACAGCAACAACAACAACGTTTATAAACAGTTTATTCAGTCCATTCGCCCTCTCTGATTTGTTCTCTTCCTCCTCTCTCTCTCTCTCTCTCTTTTTTTATATTTTTTGATTGAATCATCCTTTTTCTTTTTTTTCTTTTTTGTTATTTTGTCGTTATTATTATTCTTCTTTTTCGCATTCTCTTTTTTTTGTTTCTTGTTTCTTTTTATTTCTCTGCTATCTTCTATTTCCCTTTAATATATCGCTCTCGTGTATGTAATCTCGTGTAGCTTGCCAAAACAAAAACGGCTGAGTGCTATCAATAAACATCGGATGGTAAAATTAATTCGTGGTTACTCTCTCTCTCTCTCTCTATTTTTTATACATGTAGATATGTATATGTGTTTGTTGTTATCGATGACCAGGTGTTCCGTAACAAAATAACATTCTCTTCAATAGTAGTCATTATGTATCTTTCTCTCTCTCTCTTTTTTCTTTTAATAATTCCGTACAAAAAACAAGACTATCCTTTCTCTCTATCTACTACTTTTCTCGCTTAGTACGATTATCTACCATCCTTTACACCTGTCACGTGATTAATTTGTTAACATTGAGAGAGAGAGAGAGAGAGAGGATTATTACTGTTAAGGGAAGAGTCCCTTGAGAGCAATCCCAAACTTCACTATCAAGATGACAAATCACAGAGTCGGATAGCATAGGGCCATAGCATTGTGTATTCCAGCATATACCTTGATTCGACTGTACTGTTAGAGAGACAATGGGATACCTATGTATTCTGTATTATCTGTTCTATACGTCCATTTTCTTTTATTTGTATGGGTTACACAGCAGTAACCCATCTGATAGACGAAAACAGAATTCTCGTCATGTTCCAATTTGCACGTTGCACTTTTTTTGCAACGTGTTTTTTCCTTTCTTTATTTTTTATTTGGTTTTTTATTTTCTTATTAATAACGAGTTTCAACGATTCGATTATATATCTACTTTGTCTGTTTCTGTTTTTCCTTTTCTTTTTATCCTACCCCCACCCATTCTCTAATTATCACTCTTTTTATTTCATTCGTTCGTTTTCATTCTCTTCGTCAGTCACTATGCTTTTTTTTCCTTTTTTTTTTTTAATTGTCGCTTCATATCTTTTTTTTCTTTCTTCTTTTAATATATATATATATATAAAATTTATTACATCATCACTCAGTCCCTCGTATCTCTATCGTTCGTTCGTTTCTCTTCATTTATTGTAATTCTTTTCTTTTTTCTTGTGTGTATATATATATATATATATATATAATTATTAAACTTGTCATTCAATATTTTTGATATATCACGCATGCAATTTCTCCATTGAAAAAAATTACATTACAACGATAGATACGTAAAAATTTATATCGATCATCGAAACGTATAATCCTTTTCATATCGTTAAAAATCATAAAGTCAGAGTTATCGACAGAATCGAAAAAAAAAGAAAGAAACAAATAGACAACAAAATAAAGAAATAAATAAAGAAATATAAAAATAAGCAAACTCAAGAATCGTTATCGTCGATCTTTTCATTTTCTAATTTTTATCGAACGGTACCCTTTTATTCGATACCTATACCCTTGCCACCACCACTTTTTCGATAACTTTGTTTCGTTGTCAGGTATTATACATTTTGCTAGGGGGAAAAGCCTACCGGAAAACGTATTCAACTTTTCTATCTCTATATTTCTCGTTTAGATAACACATCTCGTACTATTTCTCGTTGTTACCACCATCATCGGCCTACCCCTTCTCTCTTCAACCCTCTTTACCTCTCCGCACCCCCTTAGAGCCCCTATTCACAGGATGTACGTGTACCGATGTCGGAGACATACCCGTTGAAAAGAGTGGCTCTCCTGTGGGTCGTCATATTTTCTGCGGCATGAAATTCAATTCCGCCTGATTCCATGAGACTTTTGCCGGCGTTATTACGGGTACCTTTGTGCTAGGGATCAGACAAGGATTACGGATGCCGGGGCCTTGAGAAAAGCTTCTGGAGAGAGGTGAAAAAAAGGGGTAGTAGGAGGAGAGAGAGAGAGAGAGGGAGGGAGAGGGAGGGAGGGTAATAGTTGGGGTGGGAAAGGGGGTGGGAAGGAGTTGATATATAATGAAGGCGAATTCGAAAGTGTGTTAGAAAGAAAAAGAGAGAGAGAGAGAGGAAAAAAAGAAAGAGTGGATAAAAATGAGAAAGACAGACAGAGAGAGAGAGAGAGAGAGAGAGAGAGGGTAGTAGTTGAGGTGGGGGAGTGTTCGTATATAATGAAGGCGAATTCGAAAGTGTGTTAGAAAGAAAGAGAGAGAGATGAAGAGAGGAAAAAAGAAAAAATGGATAAAAATGAGAAAGACAGATAAACAGAGAGACAGAGAGAGAGAGAGAGAGAGGAGGGTTTCACGAATAATTTTCTAGGGATTCTTTTATTAATGGACCCAGTCTTTTTCCTCTTCTCTTCAAGTACCCTGCCCCAATGGTTAGGACGTCGAATTACTAGGTCGAAAAGCTTTAAGGATTACAATGAGAATATCGAGCAGCCTATTTTTTTTTTGCTCTATCTATCTCTTTTTTTCTCTATCGTACATTTATATGTACTATCGAATCGATTTAATCTAGCGAGACGGTAAATGCCAATTTTTTTTTCCCCAGCGATTCTGTATCAAATTTCTCTCTCTCTCTTTCTCTCTCTCTCTCTTTCTCTCTATCTGTCTATCTGTCCTTTTTTATCTATCACTTTGTTCTCGTATACGTGGACACGAAGAATATTATTATTTTAATTGAAAACGTAAAAAAAGCTCGTTGACGTTTCGATCGTAACAGATAGATAGATAGATATATGATATATGTATGTATGTGTGTACGTATTGTATGAATGTATACATTTATGTAGGTGTTTAAATACATATACACATTTAGAATCGTCGGGAACGTGAAACACACACAGATTAAACGATTCAGTTAGAACACGAGTGCATATTATCGACGGGAAAATTTATTCGCACGAGATTCGCGCTGTCGTCAATTTTGTTGTGGTATAGTATAGTATAGTATAGTATAATATAGCATAGTACAGTATAGTGCAGTATAATATAGTATATTATTGTATCGTACCGCATCGTATCGTGTCGTATCGTATCGCATCGTATCGATGAAATAATATTTCGAAAGAGAAATCCTAGGATTTATACGTGCATTTGTTTAACAATAACAAACATACGACAAATGTTTATGATGATATAATACATAAATATAAGCGTGAGTCGGGCGAGCTTTACTTTCCCGTTAACAGAAGCCCCTATATCTTACATTAGCGTGTTTTGTCCAATGAATAATGGAATGTTGAAAGTAATGTGTTAACCTTGTCCGTTGAATATGAAGATGCATTTATACATAGAGAGAGAGAGAGAGAGAGAGAAAGAGAGAGAGAAAGAGAGAGAGAAAGATCTCTTTTACATTTTGTTACGATTCACTTCGAATGCATTGAACTCATCCTTCTAAATTTATATACACGCATACATATACGTACAAACTTAAATAATTCAGAAGTATTGATTTTATTTATTATTAGAAAGAAGTACTTTAGAAAATAATTTCTTCTCTTTTTTTAAATAGTTTAAAAAATTAGAAAGAAATCGAAGAAGTTTATTATTAGACAGAAGTGTTGATTTCATTTATTATTAGTAAATTTGCATAATTCTTTATTTACTGTCAACGATTTGCAGATAAAAAATGAAAGATCAAAAAGAAGAAGAAAATAACAGGCAGACATTTGTCAAAAAAAGAAAAAAAAAACAAAAAAAGAAAATATCACGAATATGTGACAATAGCGCGATAAACATAGGATAAGGGGAACCATAGAAAAATATGAAACAGCGGTAATGAAAAAAAACAGGGACGTGTGCTTTGGTCAGACTCGAGCCTTTTACCTATAACCCTAATTCCCTATCCCCTATTTTCCCATTTAAACTACCTCCTAGTATATTTTGATTAATGACAACATGTGCTTCTGCGACATCGTCGTTGCCAAAATCGCATTAAAAGCTAGTGGGTATGCTGAGAGACGATAGTGTCATTAAAATGATGCGTGGCTCTTGGCCAGATCGGAAAAGTTTAAGCAAGACCTTAAAATACACGTTTCCGATGTATTGCAACTAGTATTAATCATGGTTTAAAAGATAGATAGACAAAGACAAAAAAGGTGTGTGTGTGTGTAAGTATAAAAATTAGAAAAAAGATTTCTATCATTTCTGAACTATTATTTGACATTTTATGATGGATGTTCATTAATTAACTTTAATTACAGTCAAATTAGAAATCGATGAGCTATTAAAATTAATCGATACCAATTTGTTTCCTCTCTCTCTCTCTCTCTCTCTCTCTCTCTCTCTCTCTCTCTCTCTCTCTCTCTCTCTCTCTCTATCTCTCTATCTGTCTTCGTGTCTCTGTCTCTTTCTTGTCGATATCGTATAGAGTTTGTTCGAACTTAAAGCTTTCATCGTCCACTAACGGAGCCTTGTCGCAACCCTTGGTCGAAGGAGCCGAAATCGATATTCGGTAGCAGACAGGGTCGGTGGCTGCTTTTGGTGGCAATACGAATCCTCCTTTCCTTCTACCCTATCCTCAACTCTCGTCATTTCTATACCTTACCCTTTAACTCTAAACCTTCCCCATCCCAACCTACCCCTTTGTTCTTTTTGTCCTTCTCTAACATTTCTCTAAGAAAGTCGCACCTCTTTGGTCCGAAGAGTAATGTGTCTTTTGACCAAACCATTGAATATATGTATATATATATATATATATATAAGTGTGTGTGTGTCTTTTCCATCTTGAAGTTTTTCTTTATCTTTCTCTCTCTCTCTCTCTCTCTTTCTCTCTCTCTTTCTATCTCTTTCTTTAGGGGAAAAAAAGAAAGAGATCTACGAATAATGGGACGTTTATACTTGGTTGATAAGAAAACGAGTGTTGTAACCGTGAATGTGAAAAGTGACTAATGAGACGAAGGAATCAGCTTTCTTTTTCTATCTCTTTTTGTCTCTTTCTCGTGCTATCTCTCTCTCTCTCTCTTTCTTTTTTTCTTTCTGTCTCTGTTTCTCATCGATTCTCGATTCTTTAGGAGGGTTAGATTAAAGGGAAGAAAAATCATTTGTCGAAGGGTCGAAGATTAAAATAGTAGGAGTTCTTGTTCTGATAAAAGCTTCTTCACTAAGAGAGTTTCTCACTTTCTTTCTATCATCATTTTTCTCTCTCTCTTTCTTTCTCACTTTCTCTCTTTTTTTTTCTTTTCTCTTTTGACACTTGATCGCTGTTTTTCTTTCTCTTCTTCTCTTCTATTTTTTTTTGTTCTTTATTTTTTCTGTTTACGTATCATTCGAATTGATCTATTATTCGATCTTTTTACATATGTACGTCAGTAAGAGTGAACAAATTAATTCTCGTGAATCGGTAAATCGCATATATTGTCTGTATCTATCCATCTAACTATGTTTATACATACGTATGTATATTTATACATACGTATGTACCTACGCATGTATGTATCTGTGTATATATGTAAATACATTATTTCAATGTTGCAATAACAAAGAGCTTGTTCTAGCTCTAACTCGCGAGCGTGCCGTGACTAATGGATTTCCACGCGTGTTTGTTTTCCTTTTCGGTCCTATTTTTTTATTTTTCTTTTATCTTTTTTTTTTTTCTTTTTTTCTCCTTTTTCATCATCCCTCGCGTGTATCCCATGGGATAGATCATGTCAACGACTACGACGATGACTACCACGATTGCAACTACGACAAAGTGGCGTTTATGAATAAAACCTGAAATTATGAGAGAAAAATAGAGATACATAGATAGAGACAGAGAAAGAGAAAGATGGGAGTAAAAAAAAAAAATAGGAAAAAAAGAACGTAAACGATAGACTTTCTCGTGTTCGGTTACTTATTTATTATACAGTGACCTTGTAAAAAAAGAAAAAAAGAACAGAAGAAAAGAAAAGAAAGGAGAAAAAAGATCTAAGTGTTAGCTTAGCACGCAAAGTCTTCTCGCAAACCTATAATTAATTTCTTTCGGAGAAAGAAAACGCGATTTCTTTTCTCTCTCTCTCTCTCTCTCTCTCTCCCTTTCTTTAGAGAGGACCTTGACAAATCTCAAGGTTCTTCGTCTTTGTGACCAATGGTTCGTGATTTCATTTTGGAGAAAACGAGAGAGAAAGAAAGAGAAAGATAAAAAGGAAGAAGGGGTCACGGGTCATAGGTCACAATCGACGTGCGATAAATTTCGTTTTCTTCGTTTCGAAGAGGTAAAGAAAGTAAAAAGAGAGAAATAAAAAAATAAGAGATATATATATATATATATATATACATACGTATGTGAATTCGTAAAATTACACCGACCATCGAAATGCTGGCAGTGTTCTCGTTAACCGAAAAAAAGAAAAAGAAAAAAAAAAAAGAGAAAAAAAAGAAAGGGCTCTTTGTTCGCTAGTTTTTGCTTCCTTTTAAATAACAGTTCATGTACTTTCTTTTCCTTTTTTTTTCCTTTTTTTTTTCTTTCTTTTCCTTTTCCCTTTTCATCTTTCATTATCCGATGTTTCAGTACACTTTTATCCCTTTCATTATTCCGTTCTGTTTACCATCTCAATTGCAATTACTCGTGAAAATGCTTCGTTTACATTGCTATTCTCATTCTTTCTCTCTCTCTCTCTCTCTCTCTCTCTCTCTCTCTCTCTCTCTCTATCTATCTATTTATCTTTTTATCTATCTGTCTATCTATTTATCTATTTTTCTGTATCCTTTTTCGTCTTCTTGTCCTCGTATTATCGTTAACGGCGAATCCTTCTTGATAATCATGAAATCTTGTCGATAATAATTCCACACCCAGTTCGATAAAGCACAATTAATTTTTCTATATTAAAATTCGACTTAATTTCGTATATTCTTTTTTCTCTTGATAGCTCATAATTTGTTAACAAAGCAAGAAGAAAATGTCGATTTTTTATTATCGATTAATATCATATCGAATTTATCGAACGTATCTATTTACATAAGTTGATAGATACATATTGTACATATATATAAATATTTAAAATATCATGCTAAATCGAGTTAACAAATAATTACGAAAATTAACTTATAATTAATTACATACGTTCGATAATTCAAACTGATAAACGAAAAGATCGTTAAGTAACA